>NC_044366.1:23538547-23706756 GCF_007364275.1 Archocentrus centrarchus | reverse complement strand
TCTTTTAAGCATACGCGGGTGCATGGGTGCCCATGTGCATGTGCATGTCTGCATCTGTGTTTTATGGCCCCAGGGGGTCAAAGGTGTTTATATGAGAGAGGGGACTCCCTTATTGTTTCCATAACCTGAGTAGATCATATGAAACCCCGTCATTTACGGTGAATGGGAGCATCTGGCCACCCATAAATGTAATGTAATGAAATGAAATGAAATGAAAGCCCATATGGCCGTACAAACAGGCTTCTGACTAGGTGACTGACCAAGTGAGATCCTATCCTTGCTGGGCTAGGCAGCAGAGAATGAAAACAGAAGTAGACACACATTAAAAAGAATGGACTTTTGGCATGGGGCCATTGTCATGGTTTGGATCAGGCTGCTCTCACTGACACCCTGATCCACGCTTTCATTACCTCCAGACTCAATTACTGCAATGGCACTCTTTATGTCATCTGAAAATCTTGACAAACTCTTGTTCTGTTTACTCCCTCCCACTTTTCTTGACAACAGGCACCTCCCCTGGCTTGCTGTTCCACATCAATTGAATCTACAGCCCTTTTGATACATGCATGCAGCCCTGAACTTTCCACAGATTAGCCATAGGAGCTCTCTGCAAGAACCTGAATGTCCAAATCAGTCGGATTGGACATTAAGGGGTTTTTACCAGCTCCCTAATGCAACGCATGTATCATGTCTGGTTAAGCCCATGTGAGAGTAGCTTAGGTAATTGTCTGGAGAATTCACACAGGGGAAGTGGACATCATGTGCTCTGCCTCCTGCACACTGCCCTGGAAAGAAGGTCACCTAAATGAAGTGGAGTAATGATAGTTTGTTTGACCCAGGCTACCTTCTGTTGTGTGCTAGATGTGAGAAGGCAGCTACAGAAATAACCCAGTTTGATTTTCCCAACACTGTCTGTAGTTTACGTGTAAAAGTGGCTTTCACTTTTACACGTCCTCCATAACCCAGACTCCTCCAGCTTTCCTATTTTTTCCATCACCATACTCCCTCATTCTGCCCTCACTACTCAAGACCAAGAACTGGACATGGGGTGATTGGACCTTCATCATAAACACTCCCTCATTCTGGAACTCCTTCTCTAGAGAGATTGAGGACTGCATCACTGTTTAAAATTAGTTAATAACCAATCATTTGGAAATTGCATTTCAGCAAATGTGTTCCCTTTTTTTTTCTCTTTGCATGGACTCTTGACTATTTATAAAAGTGTTGTGCAATGTAGTACTCAGACTACAACCAACTACACTTCAGGGACAAGATTAAGGGATGAGATTATCAACAGTCTTATATGTCTGTGCAGATCATTTCATATAAGTATCTCTACAAAACGCTTTCTAAATAAAAACAGATTTTCTCAATAACTTTAGAGGCCTTCTCACAGCGCTGATAAATTCTGAAAGAAACTGGACCACTGAAGCTGAATGCCAACAGATTCCTGCAATCAAGGTCCAAAATCTTTTGGCGAAACCTCCCAGAAGAGTGGAAACTATTACAGCAGCAAGGGTGTCCACAGATTTTCGGCCATGCATCATAAGCTTGCTAAGGAACACTTTGTTACAGTCACTTTTTAGCAGTATGTCACTGATGATAGGGAATGTAATGAATGTGGCTTTGATGATGGTTTTTATAGCATTAATTTAAAGATAGAGTCATCTTTCTTTCTTGGATAGCAAAGCCCGCTCTGCATCTCAGGTGGTTGCTGAGAAAAAAAGGGGGGAGAAGTTCCGTGGGGGACGAGTCCTTGTGAGGGCCGCGCATCCTTCACTGTCCTGTTGTGGGACCATCTCTGCATTTCTCTTTTCACAGATTAGCACAGATGACCCCTCCCTCTCCAAAAAGATTTCAGAAAGTAGTCATGATTTGTGTCTTTATTGGTAGCCCCACAAACACAAAAGAGTTTGAGAGAGGCAGAGGGGAAAGAATAATAACTAAATGGTATCAAAGGAAGGTAAAGATAAAGTTCTTTTTTTTTGTTTGTGAAAAAAAAACTCATAGGAAAGTTTTTCCTTTTATTTCTTATTCTTTACAGATTTGGTTTTATGGATTTCATATTGAATGAGGAAAAATTAAGATAAAATAAAAGAGTTATAATATCATATATCAAAAAATGATTCTTAAACTCCATGTGCTGTTCTTCTCTGCCAACAGAAACTCTACATACTGCATGAAAGTTTCCATGTCTCTGACTGTGGCGGAGAATGACACAAACCTGTGCTACAACTCTAACATGAGAAGAATGGAGAAGGCTGAGCTCAGCAAGAGTAAAGACATCCTCTGTCCTGACATAGATGACTACGTTGAACCTGGCAAAGAGCCAGACATCACCTGGTACAAGGTGAGCTTGATGTTTGGCCAAGCCTGTTTGTTAATACTGTATGTGACCATGTTTATTCTGTCATGTGATCTTTGCATCATTTGTATACTTGCCTGCAGGCTTATCTGATATTTTTGTTTTGAAGAATCTTGTTATTTGTCAGAAATAAAGGGGCATCGGTTTGTTTTCATCTAATTTCTTGTCTGTTTATGTTTAAAGCCTTATTGGAATTGGTACTTCTCAGATGATAAGGTAAATGATGACAATGAATTGCTTAAGCTACATTTGCAGTGTGCTGCACCATTGCGAGAGTCATCGAAAGAGAATGAGGAGTGAGCAGAGGTCAGCCACAGAGATGGCTTTTATAATGAACACAAAACCTCTATGAGAAGAAAATTGTGCAGTGTCATTCTGTGCCCTGTGGAAAGAGTGGATACCCTCCAAATGCTCCCGGTCCCTGATCTTTATTCAGCATGCACCTCCGCCTCCATCACCTGGGTTCTTGCCTTTCCCAGGTCAGGCATGGCCTGCGGACAATGAAGTACATCCCAGAGAAGGGCTCATGCCAGACTAATCACAGGCAGATCAGCAGTAGATTAGCTGGCCGGGCTTGACCTCTAGGTTTTTCCAGAATTCAATTACGATCTTAGTAATGACTGGGAGTGCTGGAACCCAGAGTTATTTGGACCACTGCGGAGCCTTCGTGATTGAATTCGAAGGTTGCCGAGAGCAATGGTAGAATAGAATCCACCGAGCCACCGCTGTCCCTGCCTGAGCACCGAGGGGCTGAAAAAAGTATCGTGTCACTCACTTCGCCTGCTCACGTATACTCACATTTGCGCAGATGTAGCACAAACACACTTATTTTGTCAGCAGAGAGAAGTGTAAATAAAATTCTCTGTCTCTCTGTGGCCTTTGTAGAATATTGAATGGAGAATAATTTGTTCAGTGCAATAAATCTTGATCAGATAAGTAGGACAATGGCTTAGCTTTATCATTTTACCCTATAAAATTAATATATCAGAGTGGCAAGCTATGTATTTTTACCACTTTATTCACTTCCTTTCTACTCATCAATTTAAACCTTTTGAAATCTCATGGATATATATTTATTAAAAGGTAAAGAGGAGGTCTTAAATTTCTCAAGGCATGGCTTTCCCAGAATATTGCATTTTTGGCCATGTGCAATCTACAGTGTCTTTACATCTGTCACTTGTTTTGTATCTGAAACCTCAAGCTATATATCAGTAAATAGGCTTTTACAGTTCTGAGCTGCCTGTCCTCTGATGTGCAGGAGTGCCGTCCGAAGCAGTGGCGTGCCAGCATCATCCAGAAGAGAGACATTTTGTCTATCCAAGAGGTAACAGAAGATGACATTGGGAATTACACCTGCGAAGTCCAGTTTGGGGGTTTTGTGGTTAGAAGGACGACTGAACTCACAGTAACTGGTAAGTTCTCAGGAAAATTAAAAACAACTGAAGATGTGTTTTTGTATGGAAAGAGGGGCGTTGGTGAAATTGTCCTCATATTAGTGTATGTTTGAAGAATCAGGAGAGTAGCAATTATAGTAGACAGTTGAATGTAACAAATACACACAAGTACACACACACACACACACCAGAGAGTATGGCACTGGTGTCCTGCTGTTGTGTTAATTGTTGGAGGGAGGTTGAATGCTGTGGCCTGGCATCTATCCCTTCTTCTAACTCAGCACTTTCCAGTCAGCTAAGCAGTGTTGAAATATTTAAGGCTATAGGCTAAACCCTTTCACACAGAGAGCTAAATAGCCAGGACCAAGGTCAGTAGATTTACAGTGCACTTACTCTTTGTCTCTATCCATCGCTCACTACTTTTTTTTTTCTTTACCTTGCACAGCTGCAAGGTGAGCATGTGACAAATAAAAGCATTCATCTGTTGAAACCTGGGAATTGGATGCTCTGGCTTGTGCGTTCTGCCAGGTTAACTGCTCTGATGAGGATTGAGGTTGAATCTAGTTTTACCCCTGACCTTTCATACAGTACTCAATGTTCCCACCTAAAGAATACTGATCGGTCTGATACTATCTACTAAACTTAGCACAAAAAGTAAGGAAATTTGTGTTTGTGCTTCTTGGCAAATCTTATAGCACTATAAAGCCTGTTTATTTCCCCTTACATGGTGCCACATTTGTAAGTAAAATGCAGTAAAATGCATTCGTGGGTTGCACCCATGAAAAACTTGCCAAATCTTCTCAGTCGATGCCAAACAGCTTATTTTTTAGAACATCTCATACATGCCTTCTGTGCACCTTTTTATAATGCTCCTTAGGATAGGGTGTATCAAAAATGCAAATCTCTGAGATGATTTCATTAGAGATTTGTAACCTCATAAAGGTGTCCACAGTGATTTTTCATGGACATGCAGCAACATGCAATTTGGTTGTATGTGTGAATGTGTGTGTGGGTATTTTTCCACATTGAAGATTTGTAAAGATTAGTGATTAGTATTTTTATTGGTGCTTCTTTATTTGACTGATTTATTTGACAGTAAGGCACATTGAAGTGCACAGTCTGCTGTCTTGCAGAGATGAACAGCTTAACCTGAGCAGAGTGTGCTATTGGATAAGATTAAATTGATCCTGGAGGCGCGGCTTTGTGATTGGCTGTGGTTGTGATTGATGGGCTATCATTTTACCCACAGCAGGGTTCAATAGGCAGACACACAAAATCTGGCTTTATCACTATTACATCACAGCAGACTTCCCAGGGTGGCTCATTACTCTATTTTGTGTGTAGCCGTCACTCGTGGCGCCATAGTTCCTTAACCAGTTTGGACTTCAGCAGCTGCAGGGTCACATCACCTAGTTTGACAGTAGCATATTTTCCTCCCTAGATCTCGTGGTATCTACAATTGCTATGAGCAGAATTTTTAGGCGCTCTCAGCATTTAGAAAATAAATTGAATACATTTGAATAATTTTGGAGCAATGTATCACTCCAAAAACAAGTTCAAAGTAGTTTGGCTTGCTGAGAACTATTTATTTATTTATCTGTTTATTTTTTGTAGAAAAGGTGCAGCAAACTCTGTGGACTTTACCTGGTCACTGCATTTTAAAAGACACTTTGTTGTTGTGTTTTCATCCTTAGTGGAAGATGAATGAATGGCGATGAATTAAATCATTTCGCCTTTTGGTACCACAACAGTTCAGCTTCAGAATTTTTTTTTTTTTTAACATATTTTGTGTTGAGCTGCTGTGAATTCATAATACACTTACTGTACTGACCACTTTGTTAAGTACACCTCGACACAACAGCACATTAACACAGATATCTAATCACCCAGTCACACAGCAGCAACTCAGTGCATTTAAAACCAGGTTTAAAATCAAAATGGGGAAGAAAGTTTATTTAAGTGGCTCAAATGTGGCATGTCTATTGGTTGGTGGTTGGTGCTAGTCTCATGTTTCCAGCACCTTGTTCAGTTTACGTAGAATTAAGGCAGTTCTGAACCCAAAAGCGGTTCCACCCCAGTACTAGAAAGGTGTACCTAATAAAATGCACACTGGGTATGTGTTCATATAACACTGTTTCTATTTTTAATTGAATACTATAGAATATGTGTGGTTCATATTCACAAGTATCCTTGTGTGTCATCAGATTGACCTTAATATTCTCTAATGATGATGGTTGTAAAACCTTTATTGCATTATAAATATACACAGTCTACATCAATGATACAGAGTGGCTGAAGGAGACTATAGAAATAGGAAAAAGACAGAGGCAGAAAGAAAGAGAAGAAACAACAGCAATGTGAAATACATATTTACCTTCCCTTATCTTTCCCTATATGAACTTGGCATGTTGTCTGCATTCACAGTAAGGTATGACAAGTGCTAGTACAACAGAAATGGTAAATTACTGGGGAGAGCAAGCTTGTAGGGTAAAGCAACTGTGAGCAATCATGAGCCGAATCGTGAGAGCAAGATGATTAAAAAAAAAAAAATAGTACGTTTTTGTTGTTGGATTTATTTTTCTCACTCAGAACATTTTACACAAAGACACTTAATCACATTAATCAGAAAGTAAAGTGCCATCATTTGTCATGAAAACAGAGTTAGAAAGTTTACACTCAGGACATGATGCTCTTCAGCTTTAATGTAGCAGAAAGCCATCAACCATGGCAAAAGTTTAACAAGGTTTTTGACAGTAAACTGCAGTACAGTAAATGCCTGTATCCAGCTTTGTATCCTCTACGCTGCTTCTTCTGTTGTGAAAATATGGGATGCTCTATATACTGTAGTACCACAGGATTTTGCCTTAGTGAGATACCTCCCTTAAAGCTGTACTATCCTGTTAGAATCAGATTAGCTCCTCTCACCATGGGCTCATTTCCTTTAATAAACCTACACCATCATCCCCTCAAGTGGGTGTGCGATTATCCACATTTTATCACATCCTGTTAAAACCGACATTGCCTGGACAGCAAACATAAAAGGCCAAACTACATCCAGGGGCTAATGTTGTAGTTTATTTGATAGGCCAAGAGGATGAAGAAGGTCATTAAGTTTAACTGATCTTAAATATAGTGCAATAGATACTGGCCTTTGCTGTGACCCTGCCTCACTGCAGATCGTGTGTATTCTGACCCTACTCCGCTATGTAATGACTTCCATTAGAAGCAATAGAAGAGCTGCTATCTGAAATAAAGTAAGTCTTGTAATAGAGGTTAACTATGGGCATAAACACAGGCCCTCACAGATCAGGCTGATCCAGGATCCCCTTAATCAAGCACTGATGCTCCTCGGGTTAATCGAAATGTAAAACAAACAACCGCCCATCGCCTCATTTTATGTTTATGTCACGGTGCATTTAAATTTTCTTATCTCATTCCGAGCCTGTAGACACAGGGAGGTACGGCCTGTGCAGCAACCGAGTATACTGAGAACAAATGCACCATTATCAGCAGATGGAAAGATTTTTTTCCCTTTCCCTCTCTATAGGCCTTCACCTCCACCTCCCATTTTTAAAGACAGTGCCTTTTTGTGTACTGTTGTAATTGATTCATAGGAGCAGCAGGTTGGCCATTTCCTGGTTCCTCTGGGGAACGCTGAGTGTGGTCAGATTTGTCTACAGCTGTGTTTACCACTTCCCACTTTCACAGACACGGGGAGAAATCTCTGAGACGAAACTGCACCCCACCTATGATATGAACTGATACATGCATGGGCCACTTTATCCTGGGATGCTTGCGAGTTTGTCTTTTTACAGTTAAACATACATAATGGAGAATTTGTGTGATATTTCATTGTAGGTCTGAATCATTTCTGTTAAATTTTTATGGCTCTTCTAGACCTCATTCCAGCACTGCGATGGTAATGCTACAACAGTAAAACACCAGATAAAGCCTGGTTCAGCTGATGTGTGCAGCTTCTCCTGTGTTCTGCAGGAAGGAAAATATTATACAGAGAGAGCAGAAAAGGATAAAGAGAACAAGGGAGTGAAAGAGACTGATAACAGCAAAGGAGAGCGAGAGAAGAGAGAGAGAGTGAAAAAGATAGAGGTTGGTGCTCATGTATCTTATCTGTATTCCTACCCAGTGTTTCCCAGCAGAAACAGTGTGTCCAGGACTATAAACAGACTATTATCCTAGTGTTTATCACAGTGCACATTACCGTTTGCCTCTGTCGGACTTACTGTAATGGAGTCGTTTGGTTTGATGGATGCCTCGGGCGTGGGTTTCTATCTATTGCTCCCATTATACCACTGTCTGCATCCCTTCACTGTAGAAATGTCTGCCTGCACATTCAGCATAGCCTGCAAGCATGGTGATTGAGGTTATGGCCAATGTAAATGTACCATTTGGCACAGTGAATTGAAGGTGCAGAGGGCAAGAGGAAATCGAGGGGAGGAGAGGAATCGTCTACCTTACATTGCCGCTTGTAGAATATCCACAGCGAAAGGGGTGATGCTTGGAAAACTCACTTTATGTACAGTGAATAAATATGTTTACTTGTGAAAACAAAATATGGGACTGTTTACATCATATCTTGCTTGCTTTATTTCTCTGCTTACTGTATAGGAATGTATTATGTCCGATTTTTATACCCTCAGCAGGCAATGTTGCACCTAGGATTCATTCATCAGAGTTTACAGAAAGCAAATGGCGTTTGAGAGAGAGTGTATTTGTGTGTAATGAGGAGCTGAGGTGGGGAGGTGATCTGGGACATTGTCTCGTGGCGGTAAAAGGTTTTCACCAAAGGGTCACCTTCAAAAGCATGCACACTTCACTGCCTTATAAAATGTAACTGCCGGGGTGCACTTGTGTGAGCATGACTGTGTGTGATTTAGTTATATATTTATTTATTAAGGCGATGACTTGACTTTTACTTTGCCAGCTGGATGCAGCCTCCGTGGATGCTGCAAGAAAAAGCGGAGGCAGAAGCAGTCAGCAGAGACACGAAGGACGAGTGAGGTATCCACACCTCCTCCGTCTGTTTTCTGTCCTCATCTATCAGGCTGAAGGAGGATAGATGGATGGAGAGGCAGCGATTAGCTATGATATTATCCCAGAGAGTGGGAATATAAGGAACGAGTGGTGAGAGATAAGAGGTGTTGGGTGAGAAAAAGAGATGGGTTTACCCTCAGCTGAAACCTTCTCCGTCTCTGAGTCTAAGCACTTGTGTGAATATGTTGCAAGTCTGCTGCCTGTTGTGTGCTGGCCTGCCATGATCGACTCTCAGCCTCAGTTACTGTACATGTCCTTGGAGACGAGATGATAAAATCACACCTGAGATAAGTGTTACTCCAGCAGTTGACTTTTCCCAACTTAACTTACACACCGGTGCGCTTGTGTACACATACACCTGCATCAATCACACCCATGAGAGGATGGCACACCCAAAAATTGCTTTATATGTGAGATGTGCAGTGTAACCTACTATCTGTCACAACCTCATGATATAGATAAATCCACATGCTTTTCAAAGCCTATAAATTTACTGAACAGCCCAGTTACTAGTGAACAGGACCCTATGCTTTTAGTTTAGGGTCAATATCACTCTCATCATTAACTAATCTGTGGCCCTTACCATATCTATCTCACCCCTAACCACCCCACCCACTCCTCCTCCCGTCTCTCAAGTGTTCTCCAACTCACTTCATCACTATTCACCAGCTGTCCTCTTAGACTCTGAGCAGGCCAGAGATCACATTGTTTTAATTCAATTAAAATCGACATCAGTCTGCATGTGACGAATGAAATTTACATACTACACAATTAATCTTGCCTGACCTACCCCACACTACCCACATACACACCCTCTGTCTCTGGTTATTATCATTATCTAGGCCTTTAGGGTAAGTATGAGAGCATGAGTGAAATTAAAATTTTATTCTGTTTTTGAAGCCTTTTGAAGTCTAGGTCAATAATTAAACAGTGTTATGTAGTGGCTGACAAAGCACGTCTAAAAAGACTTGTTACTGTTATATTTTAGAGGCTGGTGAAATGGTCTCCTTTCACTAAAAGTGTCCTCTGTAGTAAGGAGAAGTTATTCAGCTGGTCATAACTTTGATCACACTTATATCGCTTATCATAGCAATATGAATGACACAACCTCCTCCACTACACTCCCCCCCTTATGACATGAGCACTTCAGATTACCGTACTGCGTTAACTACTTGGAAGACATTGATCTCTGTATGCCACAGTAAGTCCTATAGTCCTATATCTATATATCTATATCTATCTCTCTCTTTCCCTCTCTCTCTCTCTCTCTCTCTCTCTCTATATATATATATATATATATATATATATATATACACACACACACACACACACACTACTGCATGAAAGTTTTAGGCAGGTGTGAAAAAATGCTGCAAGCTAAGGCTGCTTTCAAAAATCTAAATGATACTTGTTTATGTCAATATAAGGATCAACCAGTTATACCAAACAGGTGCTAATGATCGTCAGTTTCACATGTGTAGGTTGAAACACAGTCATTAACTGAGAAATAAAAGCTGTGTAGGAGGCTTAAAGTTGGGTGAGGAACAGCAAAACTCTACTACCAACGTGAGGTTGTGGGAGACAGCTTCATGTCACAGGTCATACACTATGGCAAGACAGCAAGGTAAGTTATACTGCATCAGCAAGTGCTCTTCCAGACAAGGATTTCAAAGCAGGCTGGGGTTTCAAGATGTGCAATTCAAGCTTTTTTTTAAGAAGCACAAAGAAGCGGGCAATGTCAAGGATAATAGAGGCAACGGTCGGCCAAAGACACTTAGTGCAGCAATGAAAGAACACACCAGGTTTATTTCCCTTCAAAATCGGAAGAGGTCCAGCTGTGGCATCAGCTCAGTACTGGCAGAAAGCAGTGGGACCCAGGTACACCCATCTACTGTCCAATTAAGTCTGGCCAGAAGTGGTCTTCATGGAAAAATTGCAGCCAAAAAGCCAAACCGCTGACATGGTCAAGCGGCTTAACTTTGCATGAAAACACAGGAACTGGTTTGCAGAAAAATGGCAGGAGGTGCAATAATGAGTGTCTGCAGGCAACAGTGAAGCATGGTGGAGGTTACTTGCAAGGCCGGGTCTGCATTTCTGCAAATGGAGTTGGAGATTTGGTCAGGATTGATGGTGTGCTCAGTGCAGAGAAATACAGGCAGATACTTACCCATCATGCCATCCAGGGAGGTGTATGATTGGCCTCAAATTTATTCTGCAGCAGGACAGTGACCTCAAACATGCAGCCAATGCCACTAAGAACTGTCTGAGGTGAAATAAGAGCTCATCAAAAGCACAGAACATTACATTTCTTTTGTATAGCAGTTTGCTCTGCAGATTAACTATAAGTTTAATGATGATGATGATAATTATTATGTGTAATGGCTTCTAACCGGTGCAAGCAGAGGCTAGCTAACCTATGGATACTTACAGGTAGTCACATATAATCTTGTTCTTGAACTCTTGTCAAGAGTTGAATGAGAAGTAAATCATCGCCTAATTATATTTTGCATGTTTGTGCTTTCATCGGAGCATTTCATGATTTCTTTTTTTTCAGTGATTTGTTTGGTCGTTCACTTGAAAAAACAAAATGAATTTGATGAGCACAGATATTTTTATCTCATCCAGAACCACCACAATCAACCTTTTGTTCATCAAGGATGGGAAATGAGGCCTTTTGGTGCTTAAAATGCACAGAACTCTTCAGCAATGCTGAAATGTTACTACTGCTGACTCTATGCTTCAAAAATGAAATTGCTGCCCTTACACGGCTGCTGCTGAGGTCGCCGCTCAGCGGCATAATACATAGTGTTGGGGAGCAGAAAAACAAAGCTTTGCTATCACGTTCTCTCCTCCGGATGCAAATCACACATTTGTTTGCTGATCCTCTGTTTCTTGAGAAGACAGATCTGTCTTTCTCCCTCTCTGACACTTTGGCTCTCGCTCTCTTTCTGTACCTTACAATGCATGTTCACACAGCTGCTGCAAAGCTATAATTTCTCTTCCATTTTGTGTCCTGCCCTGCTCTGAAAGACAATGTCCTTTTGAACTGTGAACACTGAGATAGCGTGCTCTTTTCTCAATTTTGAAGTCTACATGAGAGTTATTGTACAATTTCATACCTTACAGCAAGGTTGGAGCTCCTGTAGTTTCATTTTTAAACGCAGCAGTAGCTGCAGCAGTGTAAATGGCCTCAGTGTGAGGTTTAATTTGAACAACTAGCAGGGAAGTTTTGTGGGTTAGCATCTTGCTTACAGTATAATGCTGTACTTAGATTAGTGGGACTTTTTTATTGTTTTATTATTTTCCATTCCCATCTTCCTCCTGCTTATGTGTTCACTAATAGCATCGTAATGCTATGTGGTCATTTTGATTATATTGTGACCTTTGACACTATGATTTCTGTTATCTTCTGTACATTGTCTTACTCAATCTGCAGACATTTTCCTTTCCTTTCCTTTCCTTTCCTTTCCTTTCCTTTCCTTTCCTTTCCTTCCTTTCCTTTCCTTTCCTTTCCTTTCCTTTCCTTTCCTCTGTAAATAAAAAAAAGTGCTCACAGCTCTGTTACATTCAAGGACAGCTACAGCATGGTTCTCATGGCAGAATATGTAGTGGCTGAAGGTCAATTAGAGGACTCAGAATAACCCTCTCATTATACTCTGTCCTCAAGAAAAGAAACTCAAGAAAGGCTTTGGTCCAATTAAATGATAAGATGGATGACCATTAACAACCCCAGGGGGACATTGACAAAACAGAGAAATTGCAGCACATTTGATCTCAACGTCAGCAGTGACAGTGGACACCTTCACTGGTACGCCCTGATGTGCTCAAATTAATGAGGGGATAAGATAAGTGTTTTTGAGCATCTATTGGCATATTTTCAAAAACTTAATGTAATTAATATGCACATCTACTCAAGTGCATACAGATGCAGAACAAAGAACAGTTAAAAGGCAAGTGGAGAGGCTGTGAATTTACAAGCTTGCAGGTTTTTGATAATGCAACATTTGAGGGTGCCAAATGAAGACCTGGTTGCTCCAAGAATCTTGAAGCTTGTATGCTGATTGTGTTCTTTTCTATCTATCTATCTATCTATCTATCTATCTATCTATCTATCTATCTATCTATCTATCTATCTATCTATCTATCTATCTATCTATCTATCTATCTATCTATCTATCTATCTATCTATCTATCTATCTATCTATCTATCTATCTATCTATCTATGTTGTTTATCAAGTGGGAGAGAAGAACTGAACCATCTTTGCTTTGTGGCTGTCAGGGTCCCTGAGTCTTGGATCCAGGGTTTTGAGTTTTTTGGGGGATATTTGTTTTTCTAGTTTTGATTATGCTTCTGTATTCTTTACACTTTCAGGTTTTAGTTTCACGTCTAGTTCTGTTCTTGGTGTCAGGTTGATTTGCTCCTTGTATCCCTGTTAATTCCTGCCTCCCTTGCGTGTCTGTGTCTGGCTTATTCTTCGTCTTTGTGTTTTTGTGCTTTCTGTCAAGTTGATCTTGCCTTCTTATTTGGTTGTGGCTCTCTTGCTGTTTTATTTTTTGTGGCTGTTCTTCTCTGTATCTTGTATCTAGTTTAACTTCCTCCCTAGTCATTATGTATGTTATTCCCAGTTGTGTTCCCACCTGTTTCCCATGCTCTTGTTATCCTGTGTTGCATTTATCGTTTCAGTCTCCATTTGTCCTTTGTCGCATGCTCCCTCGTGGCTGTGTCCTTCCTCATAGTGTGTTACCTAGAAGTAGTGATGGCTAGATGAAGCCTCATGAAGCCTTGAAGCTTGCCATCTAGTTGGTTCAAAAACAGGCTCATTTCTGAGGCTTCATGTGCACACAAAACCCCCTGCTGGTCAAAGCCTTTATTGTCATTTCAACTATTGTGTGATGGCTTCTTGATTGTCTTCCAACAATGTCAACATGGGAATAATCACTGCCAAGAATAGAACTAAAACCGTCTTAATTTGATTTTGTACGGTTCATTCATTCATTCATTCATTCATTCATTCATTCATCTAATCTATTTTTGATTAATGTGTGGGTGATGGTAATAGAGGTCTATCAATGTCAAAAACTTGTCAGTTTGATTTCAGTCAGTGTTCAAATAAATCCAATTGGACATGAGATGTTTATGTTAAAACTTTTGCACTGTTTTCAAAAGATGGGACAGTGATTGTCCTTATGAATACTGGAGTTATGGTGACTTTATTAATTTTTATTAAGAAGTAATATTTTTTCTTGGACTCAGTCTGGTTCTCTTTTGGAGAATACCCTTTCACATGGTACTGAGGAGGTAGGGGTGCACAAGTGTCCACACATCAAACCTGTATAGGCTTGGATATATGCACCTCTGCTCAGGAGTGTCAAACTCCAGGCCTCAAGGGCCGGTGTCCTGCAGGTTTTAGATGTGTCTCTGCTTCAACACACCTGAGTCAAATATAGAAGTCATTAGCAGGACTTTGGAGAACTCACCTGCATACTGAGGAGGTCATTCAGCCATTTGATTCAGGTGTGTTGGATCAGGTACACATCTAAAACCTGCAGGACACCGGCCCTCGAGGCCTGGAGTTTGACACCCGTGGCTTAGATGATACCCATAGATGAGCTGCTGGTGTTGGACTCCTTGGTACACAGCAAACACTTCAGCTTAGAATGAAAATAAAGACTTGTAAATATTTGAATATTATAGTAGTAGCACATTTCTATTTATAGGCATATTATGTGTAATACCTTACTGGGAGAATTCAATTCCAAGTGTTGAAATACATAATTTATAATAATAAATTAACCTAAATTTAGCAGGTTCCATGAAAACAAGTTTCTCTATGTCGAAGGTAAGTTTGTGAACTCCAACACAAACACTAACATGCAAATTTCGTGGGGATCCACTGCACTTGATGTTCATAAATCCAGCCAACACTAGAACCACCTCCTGACCTAGTGAGGCTTCAGATGTTATCGGTGACATCACTCACCCTTAGAGAAGCAAGCCTTGATACGCAGTTCCTAAAAGACTTCCCAGATTTCTCAACACATGCTCCGAAGCCTCAGCACAGTACGTCCCATCACTATCTAGAAGAGTTTCAGTTTAGTTTATTTTGTACAGTACCACACGGGCCAGGCTTTGTTCCTGTTACACTGTTACACAAAGAGCTGTGTAACAGTGTTTGATGTGGAATTACCCTCCTTTTTACATTTTTTTGACTCTGCACGTGTCTTGTGGTGTCTGACACTGGGATGTTGGCATTGGGTCCTTTGGGCCACAGCATCCATCAGCTCCATCAGCTCAAAGTGTGCAGGGTCGGGGGATGCATTTTCCCCCTGGGTGGTGCCACTGTTAAAGACTGCCTTTCCCATAGAGGGTGCTAGGTCAACACTAACAGTTTGGTGGGTGGTAAATGTGAAAGTATGATCTATATGCCATGACCCAAGAATTCCCAGCTCAACATTGCCTTGTAGCTCAATTTTATTCATTTCACCTTGACAGGTGTTGATATATGTATGCCCATTAATGAGGTGGTATACTTCCTTCTACATCATAATGAAGCTTATGCGTAAGTTCAATAATGAAGATATGTAATCACTCATCTGTCTGCTTTCATGGGTGTTTGATTGCTAGTCTATTCTTCACTTCACTTCCACCTTCCCATACCGTCAAAGCTGACATCACTGCTCTAGTCCAATCATCTTTCTTTTCACCTTCTTCAAGCCAATCAGCCTCCACTCTGCATACTTTAAATCTCACCATATACCTGTCATTCTTGCAGACTCATTTGTGCAACCCACCTCCTCCCCATTTCCACCTCACAAAAGCCAATCAGTGCTCCATCCGAGCCTCCATCTTTATCTTCACCACCACCTACATCTAGACTCCGGGGGTCCTGTCCAAATTCCTATCACTGCTGGGATTTCGTTCAGCTATGATGGACCATTGGAGTCTAATCGCCAAATGCCTTAATTAAATTCTGTATATCAATAAATCATGTTCAATTCCTCCTAATGATTTCTCCTTATTGAAATCATTTTAGACCAAATAGCAACACTTCAAGGAATGTTGTCTATGTCAAAACATGGGTGTGTGGGTTTTTTCAGCACCTTCCAGTAAGTCCGTGACTAAACGCCTTAACTGTCATTACCATTTTATGGTGCCACCACTTTCCCTGGTACACAATGAAAATGATGTCTTTACAGCAGCATTGCTGTTTCTCTTGCTCACTCACTCACTCTCTCTCTCTCCTCCTCCTCTGGCATCCCTACACAGTTTGAGAAGCTGTCCAAGATGCCAGTGTCAGCATCTACTGTGTGTGTGTGTGTGTGTGTGTGTGTGTGTGTGTGTGTGTGTGTGTGTGTGTGTGTGTGTGTGTGTGTGTGTGTGTGTGTGTGTGTGTGTGTGTGTGTGTGCGCGCGAGCGCATACTTTATGCACACACATACAGAGATGTGTTTGTGCATTTCACTGCTCCAATGTAGTAACTGCTGCACATGCCTGTGTGTGAACTGTATATTCACACTCATGAATACCTGCCGAGCTGTAGTAACTGCAAATGAATGCATTTCTGTTCCACCTGTTTCTCGCATAAACCAGTTGCCACTTTGGACACACAGATGCAAGTCCAATTGCTTGTATCAGCTAAAGAAGAGCTGATTTCTCGGAACCAGGCACCAATGAGATTGATTAGATGATGTAGCTGATGGCAGTAGCGCCCAAATGGCAGTTTTCTTTGAAGATTGCCAAGCTTCAGGTGGCCAGTAGATATGTGGGCTGAAGATGCAGGTGAGATTATGCTGATTAACGCTTTTGACTGACTCGTTGACCTTAGTGAGATTGCAATCTGGCAGTTCTGTCTAGCTAGTCTGATGCTCAACAATAGGAAGTGCCCTTCGTGACTCATCTGTATGACCATCTCTGCTCCCCACTGTGTCAGGAACAGATATTTTTTTGTACTTTAATCAAATGTGTGGAACAATGAAGTAAAATGTGCACTGCAGAAGGAGACTGAGTCAGCTTTTATTACTGACTTGCCAGTTTGCTGCAGAATGATGTGGGTGTGAGGAGTGTCATAGCATTTTTTCTTGTCCTGTATATGGTCCTGCTCTCTGATCTCCTTTATTCCTCTCTCCCTGCACTTGTGTATTTTCTCTCTGCTGTTGTTGTTGTTGCTCATAAAGATAGGACACCACAGGGTTTGAGACACCCCACACACACACACACACACACACACACATTCTAATTTTTTTATATTCTCTCCCACGAATCCTCTCTCTCTTACAATGTTGCTTTTTAAATTCTGACTAAAGATTGTTTAACACATAAAGAAGGCAAGTAAATGCACTTTCTTTAAAAGCTTGACAATGCACAATGCTGTTTATGAATTTTACCTCCGTACTTCCCTGTTCCAGTGTGCTGCATTATGAAGGCTGGGTCCATTCCTACAGTCATTGTTCAGCAGTGCACCGAAGCAGGCTTTATGCTGATTAACTGCATCACATCTGATGGATTCCCAGCGACCTCTCCACCCTTCAATATAGGCGTTCAGGGTGAAAAGGCTTCCCTTATTAATTAGACAAGAATGGGAAATCTATTAGTGAATGCAGACGAGGCTCAGTGTAGAATGAGGGATTGATGAGTTCTATTAGTGTTAAACTAACTACAGTCATCTCCCCTGCCATTATTGCATTCATAGGTAAACAGGTCTGTCTTTCTTTAAGTCATCTATTCCATATTTGGGGAAAATAAATCCACATTATGAGTTGGTTTTATTGTTGCAAATGCATAACTCACTGCAAAGTAATGAAGCTGATGCTACATCAGTATTGTGACATTAATTCCAGTCATACCTGTACAACCAGACCCTTTTCACCGAAGGCTTTTTGACTTGTCATTTTAAGACAAGCGCACTCACTGGCCACTTCATTAGGTACAGCCATTCAGCTGTTTGTTAATGCAAATATCATCCAGTTACACGGAAGCATCCCAATGCATTTAGGCATAGGCATGGTCAAGATGACCTGATGAAGCGGCGGTTGGGCTAGTCTGAGTATTTCAGAGACTGTTGATCTACTGGGATTTTCCTACACACCATTGCTAGGGTTTTACAGAAGATGATCAGAAAAAGAGAAAATATCCAGTGAGGCAGTTCTCTGGGTGAAAATGCCTTCTTGATGTCAGAGGTCAGAGGAGAACGGCCAGACTACTTTGAGCTGATAGGAAGGCAGCAATACTTCAAATTACCATTTGTTACAACCAAGGTATGCAGAACAGCATCTCGGAATGCACAACAGGTTGAAGATTGGAGCAGATGAGCTACAGCAGCAGAAGACCACATCTGATGTCACGCCTGTCAGCTAAAAACAGGAAACTGAGGCTAAAATTCATACAGGCTCACCAAAATTGGAAAAAATGTTATCTGGTCTGAAGAGTCTCAGTTCATTTGTCATAAAAACATGAAAGCATGGATCCATCCTGCCTTGTATCAACACTTCAGGCTATTTGTGGTGATGCAATGATGTAGGTGATATTTTCTTTTCATGGACATGATCATGAGTTCACAGTACTCAAATAGCCTCCACAATCTCCAGATCTCAAGCCAACAGAGCACCTTTAAGATGTGGTGGAACTGTGGATTCACATCATGGATGTGCCAGCAAATCTGCAACAGCTACATGATGTTATCATGTCAATATGGACCAAAATATCTGAGGTGTGTTTCCAGCACCTCGTTGAATTTATGCCATGAAGAATTAAAGCATTTCTGACAGAAAAAGTCGTCCAACCTACAAGCAAGGTGTAAATAATCAAGTGGCTAGTGAATATACATGTGTTACTAATAACATACGTACTGCAAGTAAGTCATAACAGTGTGACAGTGAAGATGCACAGCATCATTAGTGGAGTTTAGTAATAGTATATACAGTATGAGTGAGTTCCACATGTGAATCTGCATCGTTAGACTGTAGCAAAAAGAAAATGGAGCCCACTAGAGGATAAGGCCTTCTTCTTACAGCTAGAAAATCATTAAAAAGCAACTGAGAATAGTTATAAAAAAATATAGCGTGTCTTCAGTTGACCCCAATTGATTTGCCACAAAATCGCTTAGTTTGAGTCAATTACTCTAACAGTCCTCAAAATAGATAAAAAATTCAATAGCCTATTAAATATGTATTCTTCCACTCTTAAAAATAGTTCCCTATAAATATAACAGTTACTATTGTTCGAAGAATGTTTACTATAAACTAAACTAACTAGACGTTTGAAGAAATTATGACCTTTCTTAAAGGTTTAGGTCCATGGAGACAATTTGGGCAGCCTATTTTGGAAGCACAGAAATGTACAGTTGCATTTTTCTTTTTCACAGAACTGGTTGAGAATGTGATAGCATTAACCTTTGATCAGAGTGGCAGGCAAGTGCACACCTTCACATTCTTGTATATTAAGCAAGCACTACACGCATATTCGTAAATCGTAACAGCCTCCATTGGTGTCCATGCAGAATATTGAGCAGTGTATGTTGCATGAAGCTCTACAACTTTGATGAATAAAAGACCAGAGAGAGCTTCTTCCTAATCATGTTATATTTACTGTTGTGCTGAAGAACAAACAGAACAGTGGGAGAAAAGAGCATCAGTCCAAAGGCCCAACTCTAGGCTCAACCACTTAAAATAAATAACTAAACAGCCCAGCATCAGTGTTTATTACTTTCATAGTCAAAGAAAAGAAAAAAGTGTTTAAAGGTCCAAATTTTCACAGGGAAATGTTTGTTGAATGATTTATTCAAACCCTCGGTTGCGGAGAAGAATATTTGTTTAACAAGCAGATGCACTTCATATGAGGATGACCTTCTTATAGAGCACACTTGGACCGATTGAATGCTTCCTTATGTGGGATGTTTGAGTGTGTGGTGTTTTGTTTTGTTTTTTCTGCATTGTGATTTACTGTCATGAAGCCTATGCAGGACCGGCATCACATCGTGTCTCCCTAAATGGTTTGCTTTGCAATTCTACACACTCTTCCACACGCCTTCATCTCGTGGCATCTGGGGCGTCTCACTGGGATAACATGTTACATAATTAGCACCAAATTAACACTCAATTAGAGAACCCGTGTTGAGAGGGTGGGGACAGACGATCTTCAGAGACTTTCGAAATCACATCAGAGCCACCACCTGGCCTACTGAGAACATACTGTATGCCACATGCATATAAAACTATAATATCCTAAATATATCTTAACTATTTAATCAGCTATGCTACAATATTCAGTGACATTAGGAGGCTGGAAGGGTGGCGGCGGTGCAGTTTGCACCCTTGTGCAAGTCACGAGTTTGTCAGCAATTAGACAAGGGTTCGTTTTTAAAGTTTCGTGTTTTGCGCTTTGCTTCATTTTTACTTTTTCACTTGGACTTTTGCATCTAGCTTTATGCACAACAAGCCTATCTGCTTCAAGATCATGACTTGAGTTAAAATATATGAAACCTGCACTATGAAAAACAATGCTTACCTTGTGCGTTTAAATGTGGCACAAAGGGATCCTCTACAAGCACCTATATGTGACGAAATGGGAATTACATTCCCATCTCACTATTGCTGCAACCATATATGCGCACCTTGTGCATATCTGAGCTGCTAACTGCTTTGACAATACAGTAGTGTTTGATGAAAATGGGCTGGTTTGAGTAGGACGTGTTTTTTGTTGTTTCAGCAAAAGTCTTTGAGTCATAAATTGAGCCACTTCAAAGCAGGTACAGTACATTATGATATGTTTGCTCCCAGATGACACTCCTCCCACTGTCTGGAAGGCAGTTCCAGCCTATATTGTAGGGAAATTCACTGACATGTTACTGTTTTCAGCTAAAATAGCTCACCTCTGGGTCTTCCAGGCTATAAAAGCTGCCATATGTGATCAGCCAGTCTCTCCCTTTCATCCACCTGTCATCGGTTGTTTGTGTTTGCAGCTTCAACACCTTCACATTATGGCGCAAATCCACAGTCACCGCTTGCATAATGATATTGCTTCAACACTGTATTGTTGTTTAAGAAATTTAATGTGATTTAAGTAAGCCTCTTTAGAATATTCAAACTCCAGAAAGAGGGCCTGCCTGGGTTTTTAACCCAGGACCAGCTTACTGTGAGGCAGCACACAGCAGGCCCTGCGTCGCAATGCTTGATTGTTCATATAGTGTGCACCAAGATTTTTTTTCTGTGCGCAGCCCACACAAATACAAAATCCTGCCCCTCTGTATTCTGTGCAGTAACAAACTTTTCTCCTTCTCTCTTCATGCTCTCTCTTTGTTTGTTCCTCTGTCGTAAACTCACACAGCTCTCACTTTTTACAAACATGCATAAACTCTCAGGCACTCACACACACACACATTCACACCTCTGTTGGGGTGGGGTTTTTTATTTCATTAACAGCCGCTTGCACGCCAAAATTCATTATGCCAACCTTCTGTTCTCGTGCACCCAAGCATGCCAGCTAACGTGCGGAACAAATTCCCCCCCACCCCCCACCTCACCCCGCCTCCCTCACTCTTGCTAATAAGTATGTTTAGGATGTGATTCACCTGCATCAAAGGCTCCTTGTGAAGAGGCCCGCTTTGTATCACTGGTCCATGATTAGTCATTACTGTCAAATCCTCAGTGTTTCCCTCTGTTGCGATGCTTTGAAGCTAACAGGTGGCTATATTCAAAATGCAAATAATGCCGCTATCAATATCTTGTGTCACCTCATTTTTAAGGAATGTGATTTGGATGGCGCTTCTTTAGGAGACATAACTGCATGGAGTGTGTGCCAGGTTATTCTCTTTTATCAAAGCTTAATAATTTGTTGTCTCTAACATGAGATTTTTGTGAATTATATACACACAAAAGGATGGCATTTTGACTTTTGATATTTTTCAATGAGGTAAGATGAAAACCCCTAAAAATGTGGTCTTAAAAATCTGTACTTTTTACTATAGTAATGTTTACCTATTGCAATAGTAATGTCACTATAGCACTAGCAACATAATCATTGATTAAAGTTCTGAAAGCCTCAGTATAAAAGATATTCAGTAAGAGCTTTCCAACTAAAAACCCCCAGCTGATGTGCTTCTTAATGACTGGTTGTGTTTTGATAATAACTAAAATTATTTGCCTGGGACCTCATATGCAACCATAAATCAAATGTGTAATCAAATATAGCAATGACTCAATACTGCTACTTATTGTTTTTTAAAGAATGGTTTCTGATTATTTGAGTCTATGTAGGACAGTAGTCACAAACTCACATGATCATCATTAGAGCATAAGTGTTATGTTTACCGATATATACTTTTTTCCCTCTTTTCCATTTGAATGTCAAGGAATTATTGATCCTCCACAGGGACCGCCCTAGAAAACTGCCAGCTGCACTATTTTCTAAACACTTGCCCATGTCACCAACAATGTTGCCTTTATAAGTGATAAGGTGGCACCTTGGTTCCAGCTATGTTGTAACAAGTTATTCTGAGTGCACAAAAAAGGTCCTTTTGTCTTGAAGTAAAGCTTAGACTCCAGTGCACACAGTGGCATAGAATTAAGCAAGTAAGCACAATTGCTACTCAGGCTTTAAGCCTCCAGAGCTTTTTCTTGCTAATAAATGCATTTGTGAAGGACTATGGAGATGAATAGCTCTTCAAACATGCTTGCAGTCTCCTTTGCTCACATGTCATGCTCACGACCCCATTTGCTTGCCTATTTTTCCTTCTCTTGTTCTTCTTTCTGCTTAAATTGTTATGCTTCTGCTGACATTACACTTTGCCTTTTCACAAATATATTGTCTTGGATTTTTGCTTCTGGTTCATGCAGCTGCAATGCCAGATAAGACTGTGGTGGCGGTGATGGTGCGTGCATGGGTTTCTGTGGGGTTGTAATTGCTGGTTGATTTGTGGCCAGAGAGGATCAGACATCCTCCAGGGAACATGTCAGGTATTTAAAAGCAGAGAAAAAGACTCCAGCTTGCAACTGTTTAACCTCGACCACCTCCAGAGAGGTCAAAGCACTCAATCAGCTCTTCTACCATTATTAGTTTTGAATTCAATGTAAAAATGCTGACAGGAGAATGACTCTTGATCTGTTTGTATGCATGTGGGAATACATGTAGTGGTTGACATTTGCATTAGCCATTACTTACCTTGAGACTCAGCTTTTGTGAGCAGCAACAACAGCAACTTTTCATGATAATCAAACACAGCTGAATTCTGTTGGGTTCAAAGAAAGCGCTTGGAAAGCCAATGGAACATCGGTCATTCATGCAACAAAGCAAAAAAATCCTAATGCAAACCAGCACTGTGATGCAGCCTAAGGAGCAAGCTTAACACTGGTGGATAACTTGCAACAAGGAGAGGTCTTCTCTCAGCAAGGGAAAAAACTTAAAGGGTACTCTTTATGCTTATTTCTGACTCCATATTTTTATTCTTGGACTCTAGAGTAGCTTTGCATAATTCACAGTCCAAAATAATCCCTGTTTATTTATGCTGGGCCTTGGTGCAGCCCCTTAGTTCAGCCCCATGCTTGAGGACACGCACGTCGTGCTTTCTTTCAGCTGCTACATATGGTAAAGCGGTTTTATCCAACCAATTCAGAAAAAGTAAGAATGAACATCATGATGAATCATCATTTTTATTCCTCTGAATGATAATTTTGTTTCTATGGGAAAGAATCACAACAGAATGCTACATAGTTTTGCTTTAATTGCAAAAGATCAAAAGCAGAGCTTGTGAGATTTTATCAGCGATGCAAAGGCTGCGTGTAGGGCTCAATATCACAAACTTTGATCCTGGCATTTAATCTGAATTCTCAGCAAAGACAACAGAACAAACAGAGTCTTTTTAGTTTTTTTCTGTGTTCAATGAATGAAGACTGCAAAATGTACTCAAATAAAGATACCTTTTCCAAGTCTCATTAATGTTACTGCACCACCTCTGTAAAAACATATAGGCTACTTTTTGCCTCACAAGTGGCCCAGTTCAACCCTGATTCAGAGGGCTGAAACATTCAGTATGTAGAACACTGAGTGCAAACACATGCTCAGACATCTTTATGAATGGAAGTACAAGAACAATGATCCTGTGCCATAATTCACCCAAATAACACACCAACATGGCAGCAACAGATGTTCCTTCCCTGTCATCGTACCAATTATATTTCTAAGGTTGGAACCATAAAGACAGTCATCAACTGCCATAAAGTCATGTGGCTTATTAAAAATCATAAGACGATATCATGAAAAGACTGATTTTTATAAACTTTGTTTACAGTAAAGTCTCCTCTTTTTACAAGGAAAGCGTTTTATGCATAGGAAATATTATAACTGGTGATTACAGTCAGGTATCGGCTTATGGCAGAATTCCCTCTCCCATTGCTGGTCCCACAGCCGTGGTGCCATAATGAGAAATTAGGAGTCAGGGCCACAAAGGAAGTGCAGAACGAAGTGATGGATTCAGTCCAGATGGTCACCAGTGCAGGCAGGACAGCAGGAGCTCTGTTCACACATTTCAACACTACTACAAACAGGCGCACAGCTAAAACCGTAACAATACCAACAATAAAGCCATAGATCCGTTCTGTGCGGTGTTTACTTAGCCATATGTGTCTCCTAATAATGCCATCAATGACAGAGGTTCATTAACACGTTTTAGATTGCACATGCCTTTTGGCAGAGTTTCTGATTGTAATTTAAAACTGTGGGCAGATGTTGCAGCAGTCGCAGCTGTTAAGTTCATCATTTAAATGACTTCCTTTAACAACTTGTTGCTCAAAACACTAAAAACATATACAACAATGTCTGTAAAGAAATGTTGCATTTGATATTTATCTAAACAGCAGCCGGTGGCCAAGCTTCCTGGGTCAAGGAGCAGAGGAATGCAGCGATGTAGGCCTTTCTGTTCACTCTAGGATCAGTCTAATGCTACCCATCAATTCCTCCTGTCTGGGGAAGTGTATGTCATGACTCCTGTAACTATTTCTGACAAGACTGATGAAGCACTTGTTAAAGTTGTGAGATTGTGCTGGAGTTGAAAACCATAGATATAAATCTATGTAGAGGGAGATGGTCCGAGACAGTGAGTGAGTGGCAGACAGATGAGGGGATAAGTGAAAAGGAAAGACAAAGAACACCTATGGATGTAGACATGACAAACAAGAGAGTGGAGGTCTAATGATCTCCATCTGTCTTAGAAGGCTGGGAGAGAAAACCTTTATTAGGCTTTTGGAATAAGAGGAAGCAAGCAAAGACATGATTTGCACTGCATTATGTGAGCGGCTTTATTTGAGTCGGCTGGTGAAACATAACTCGGAAACAGTTTGAACCATCAGATGTGTCACAGTAATGATTGCTGCTCTCCAGGCTGAGTGTTTGTGTAACAGTATGTGTGTTTACTGTATAAATGCCAAGCCACTGTGAGGTTTCTGCTTTTGTCTGTGTGTCTATGTTAATGTATGTTCGGCCATGTTGAACGTGCATCTATGTGCACATCTTGTGCTTGTGAACGCAGATGAAACTAATGAAGCTCTAATTAGAATTTGGCACAGCCACTCCACAGTGACTCAGACATCAACAGGAGGGAGTTTGTGGAGCATTAGTGAAGCCACTTATCCTAGAACCCATGTGTTTTGTTCTCTTTTGCTTTGTCCAGTTAAGTTTTCATTTGTTTTATTTTCTGTGAGAGTTGCAGTTGTGTGTTATGCTCAGGAAAACGTCATCATTATGGCTGAAATACAACATTGTCTTTCAGATGGGGGGACAAATTACTGCATGATGTTTTGCTAACCTTAACTACTTACTGCTACTACAGAACTTTGTGTTGCATGCAAACATATGTACACTCACCAGCCACTTTATTAGGTACAGTACCAGGTTGAAACACTTTTGTTTTCAGAACCAAAACTGCCTTAATTCTTGGATTCAACTAGGTGCTGGAAACAGTGATTTTGGTCCATATTGACATGATAGGATCTGACAGTTGCTCCAGATTTGTCCGCTACACATCTATGATGCAAATCTTTCATTTCACCACATCCCAAAGGTGCTCTGTTGCACTGACATCTGGTGACTGTGGAGGTCATTTGAGTGCAGGGAATTCACTGTCATGTTTAAGAGACCAGTTTGAGATGATTTGAGCTTTGTGGCATGGCATGTTATCCTGTGGGAAAGAGCCATCAGAAGTTGCACTGTGATCATTAAGAGATGGACATGGTCAGGTAGGCTGTGGTGTTTAAATGAGTCTCACTTAGTATTAAGAGGCCCAAACTCCCCCACACCATTATACCAGCACCGACCTACCAGCCTGAACCGTTGATACAAGGGAAGATGGATGTTTTCATGCTGTTTATGTCAAATTCTGCCCCTACCATTTGAAGGTCACAGCAGATAACGCATCCAAATGTCACAGCAGATAAACGTTGGCTGGTCTGAGACTCATCAGACCAGCCAACGTTTTTCCAATCAGCAGGTTATCTTGACCATGTCTACATGCCTAAATGGATTGAGTTGCAGCCATGTGACTGGCTGACAAACACTAGATAGTTGAACAGGTATAGTTAACGCAGTTGCTTGTGAGTGTATATTGTTTGGGGCGGTTACGCTGCCATTTGTCTGAGGAGGACTGTTTCTTTAAGTCAGTTTTACTTCAGCAAACATCTCTTGGCATGTAGGTGTTACATTTTGAAGCATTTCTGAAGCAGAATAGAGAAGAGAAAAAAGGCAAATGCGTACTAAGAATCATCAGTTCCATCAACAAAGTATTCAGTATTCCATGGGAATGGGACATTTCTCTGCTACTGTTTTATATGTCAAGCAATTTTTCGGAGACAGTCCTTTTAAGTCGTGTGGTGTGCAGAGTTAAAAGAATCTGAGAGCTGGCAAGTTGTCTCTCTTTTTCTCCTTCCAGCTGCTCAGCTACCCTTCCCCTTGTCCACATGCACTCATCAGCTAGTCTAACATCATCACCTGTTTTCACCTAAGCAGAATCCATTTTGCATGCCTGCCCTATCAAAAAAGAACAGGATGCTGATAAACAGTTAAGCACTCTGAGAGAGACGTAAAAAAAACATTTGGTCCTCTGAGACAATTGGTTCTGCTGACAAACACTTCTGTCAAGATGAGTAACGGAGTGTGGACTTTCATCAAAAGGGCAAATGAACATATGGACAGGCTGAAATTATATATTCAAGTGTTTGATTTGAGCTCCTGCTTTCTACTCATCTCTGCTTGACTTTTCTTATCACTTAAACAGTGTGAACAACAAACATGTGACTTAAATAAGCCAAATCTATAGCAAAATAAATCATCAGTGTGCTGCGCACACACCGTTGTAAATTGCATCTTGACAGTAACACATGAATTTAAAATGTGACCAGCTCACAAAAACCTGTGGAGAGCTTCAAGACAAGCCAATCGTGGCATTGGACAACATACTGTAGCCCAATGATGAGCCCAAGTAAATGACAGTTGCTCATTTTCTTAATGCAGAATTATTCACATATGAAACATGTTACAATTCTTTACTAATTTTACTTAAGCCCATTTAATCTTATAGATGATGACACATACTGAAGGCTCACAAATTTGCATTTTATTTTATTTATTTATTTGCCTGTAGTGCTTTAACCTTTTTTGGGTGTGATTTGCAGGGATTTTGGGTCCGATTTACAATGCGCTAATTTATAAACAAAGACAAAGCCCATTCATTTCAATTATCACCAGTGTTCTACTGAGACCGGTGCAAATTGACAGACCCAAGGAGGGAGCGAGTGTTCTCCTAACCGAAATAATACAATGTAAGCACAGGTTTTTACATGTGTGTTTCTCTCTGGAAACAATGTGGCAGTGTGAGGCAGCTGAAGAAAAATCAGTATATATTTTTTTTATATAAAGGCAAACTCTTCTGTTAGAAATTGGACTGTGTGTGGTCTTGTAGGTTGAGACAGCCATTCTCTGGACAGCTAAGGTGGAGCACAGGAGTCAGTGAAAAGAGGGCTGCATCATTAATAACTATTCCAGCATATAAACCTGAATCTGTGTGTAAGAGCTGATCTGTACAATGTGGAAAAGAAGGCAAACACTATTACCATTACTATGGCACTTGCATGAATCCATGCAACCCTGCTAACTGTAGAAAGTAATGTCCTGCCCCTAAAACACGCCACATCCTTTTACGTGTTTTGGAGTGGGATTCTCCTCCTCTCGCTAATGCTCAGTTCAGTTCAGTTATGTTGTGTTTGATCAAAATGCCAATGTTGTTGAGGATTAGAAATATGTTGAGCTCAACTCTAGACATGCACGGTGAGGATTCAGTGAAGAGTTACAGAACACAGCCAGCTTTTAGCCGTTCACCCACGCTAATTAGGCACTCATTCTGATAAACTCTCTTCCTCTCATTCCAAATAAAGAAACATTCGTTCTTTTAAATATGCCCCTCTGAAACTTTTGCACTCTGAAGGGAAACTTCAGAGTGCAAAAATACATATACTACATATACAGTAAGGCCAGATGCAGAAAGGTGCAAACCTTTCAGTCGCAAAACTGATGCTGTGCGTTTAGAGAATAGAGTTGCTTTTTATTGCTAAAATAGGGTTTTGCCTTGGCACAGACTGGCTGCACACATGCTCCAACCAATAACAGTATCTAGCTAGCATTACAGCCAAGCTGATGAAGATGCCATTAAGTTTTATATCTCATCACATTGCCACTGGCATAGGCCTTTCATCATCAGTAGACGAAAGGCCCGTGTCCATGAGTCAGAGTTCGTTTTTGTTTTGTTTTGTTTTGTTTTGTTTTGTTTTGTTATTTTGGTGCTTTGAGCACCACAAGTTCCTTCTGTTTCCATGATACTCAAAAGATGGCAACATCTCACCCATTTTCTTCAAAACCTGGGCAACTAGCACCAAATAATTTGGATGACTGGGCCTTCTTCTTCTTTCAGCTGCTCCCTTTATGGGTCGCCACAGTGACTCATCTGCCTCCATCTCACCCTCTCACAGATCCTCCTCTGTCACACTAACCCTGTGCATGTCTTTCTTCACCACATCCATGAATCTTCTCTGTTGTCTTCCTCTTTTCCTCCTGCCTGCAGCTCCATATTCAACATCCTTTGTCCAATATATCCACTATTCCTCCTCCAATCTATCCAAACTATCTCAGCCTTGCATCTTTGGCAATATAAACTCCTCACCCTGAGTTGTCCCTCTGATGTAGTCATTTCTAATCCTGTCCCTCCTGGTGAAAATCCTAACATCTCCAGCTCAGCCTCCTGTCTTTTTGTTAGCGCCAGCAATTTAGATGACTAAGTAGCACTACAAAAATCTTCTTTCAGTTGCTCCTTTATTCACGAGGGGATACCACAGCAGATAGAAAATTATACCAGATGCCTTTTCTGACACAACCCCAAAGGGGTCTGTGCCTCCTCCTGGTCTCAAAACAGAGACCTTTCATGTGTTAGGCAAATGTGTGAAGCACACTAACTACAGGTCAGAATTAAAAACAAAGCAAAACATGGGCTTAGTGTCCATTTAATCAAAGTTTAATGAAAATACACCAGTGCTGAAATTTTCCAGGTAACCCCTTTATCTTAAGTCAACTGAACGCAAAACAGCAAAATATCACTGGGGGGGTTACCCCAGTGATATTTGATGAAGTGATATTTTTTTAACATTACACAACATTTACAGTCATTTATTGCATCTGTGCCAACTGTAAAAAAAATAAACTATATTTACTCAACGTTTTCTCAAGTTTAAATGATTTGTGAATCACTGCATTCTGCGTATATTTACGTATATATAAAGCAGCCTCACAACTTTCTTTGAATCAGTGTTCTATGTTGTAGCTGTGCACATTTTTCACTGAGTTAAAATACACAGATTAGGGGCAACAGTAGATTCTGGGAGCTGCCGAGGATGCTGTGGAGATGGGTCAAAGGGAGTTGATGAAGCAGATGGCAGTGAGGTGACCCCGCAGGCTGCCTGTCTGTTCCTCTGTTACTTCATGTAAATCTCAGGCCTATACGTGTCGTCGTAAGTAGCCTATTGGCACTACCAGTGTGTTTACACACCTGGGCAGACCTGAGGTTGGTGTACTGCGTGGCAAAAACACATCCTTCCACTGGGATTTTGCTCTGTGCGTGCTGCTTGTAATGTGCCAGGACTGTGTTAATCCTGTCCCTCAGGTGTGTGTCCACCTGCACTGGCCCTCCCCTGCAGTTGACTGGGTTAGCCTCGTCCTTCTGCTCTAACAGAGTAACAGAATGGATACCAGACCACTAGGGTTTCCCTCTGAATCACCCACAGAGATCGGCACTGATTAGAAGTTAATCCTCTGACAGTGCCTACAAGGAGAAGCTGCCGGATGTTTTGATGGTCAGTATCTGTCTTGCCTGAAAATGTTTCATCTGTCTCTCTTTGTGTCACACGTCTCCCTCGTCGATTCCCTCCTCTGCCTATCTGCATAAGCTCCACACAGGTGTATTTTGTACGTTTTGCTCTGTCATTTAATAAAATATGGCTCCTTTATCACCCTTCACCCACTGGGTTTTGTTATCTGAGGCTGGCAGGATGTACCATTTGAGTGTGTGGCATGCATGCATACCACACACTCAAATGGTACATACACAATTTTGTGTGTGTGTGTGTGTGTGTGTGTGTGTGTGTGTGTGTGTGTGTGTGTGTGTGTGTGTGTGTGTGTGTGTGTGTGTGTGTGTTCATTAGTGCTGAGGTTGCATACTGGCAGACATACGCACTGGTCTGCATTATTGACTACATAAACACTGTCTATGAGCTGCTCACTAATGGAAGAACAGTATAGTGTACTCTCTACCCACCGGGAAATGTTAAAGTTCACACTGATATTATCCAAGATACACTACACGGGCACACAGGTACTATACACGCTACCAGGGAGAGGCAGGGGCACAAGCTGAGTTGAGTGCAGAGGAAAGAGGAGCTAAAAAAAGAACTGACAAAGCTTGCTGAAAGGGTAAAAAGAGTGTGGTGGGGCCAATTGTGGGACAGTGACAAATGGATGAAAAGATGACAGGAGGGAAGAAAGGGCCACGCTCCTTAGTGAGATGGAATAAAGGGAAATAACGGCATGCTACAGCGACAGAGGTTGAGAGCCAAGCAGATCAGGCAGAGATGAAAAGAGCGGGAATGTGAGCTAAGAGCTGGTACAAAACAGACTATGCTAAGCTGCACCCACATAGATTGTTGATGTGTTGATACGTCATCAGCAATAGTGCATGACTGAGACCAGCAACTTGGCAGTCTTTGTAAGCAGTAAGGACATTCTCATCAAGTGCATCTCCTTTCTATCCTCTTCATTTTCTCCATCTCCTACCTTTACCTCTTCTGCTCCTTTCTCCTTCCTCCTCACTCTTCATCTTTTCATTATTTTTTCTTCATCTTTGTGTCTTTCCACTTCATATCTGATCAAGGTTTCAGGAGCAGTTCTGCAGAGGCTGATTAAGTAAGCACAGGCATTCACAAGCACTTTTTATGTGCCCTCCCATTTATTCATACTCATTTAAACTTTTTTTTTTTCCATCACAGAAGCTTCCCTGCCTTCTTTTTGCCTTTATTATTACTTGTTAATTTATTTTACAGTTGCCTGTCGTCTTTACCAGTAAGTTTAAATGAACATATGTGTGCTGAAGGGCACATTTGCCAGGATTTTACAGATCTGCACAAGCAAAATTGCCTCCTGTATTCACTATGGGCAGTTTATTTGGATTTCTGATGTTCTTGTTGTATAACTAGATGTTACATTTAAAGACTACAAAAATGGACTGAACCCTGCCTTGTTAGTTTTTGGCCCAAGTGCAAGTTATTTGACACAGAGCATCTGGCAACTGGAACACTGGAACTGTCATGGTCCTGGATCTAGGACCCATTGTTTTCTGGTTTGCTTGTTTTGTTAGATTTTCTGATTCTGTTTTGCCTCTGTTTGATTCTTTATGAGTTAATCGAGTTCTGTTTTGGTCATGGTTTTCCTGTTTCCCGTGTGGTCCTAATGTGTCTCTGGTATTGTTTATCTCCTGTCCTTCTCCACTTCTTCCCTGTCCGTGTTCAGATCTAGTGAGTTTTGTAACCTGTTCTGCTGGCTCCTGTCCAGCTCTGTTTAGTTTCGTGCTACCAGCAATAAAGCTGAGGACTCTGAGTTTGAATCCTGTCTGAGTCCTGCATTGGGGTCCTGAAACCTGCCTGCCACAGCAGTACATGACAGGAACAGTCATATCTCAAACTGTAACACAGCAGAGTGCAGCACACCATATGTGTCATGCATCCCTAAGGACCACGAGGAAAGATGATTGGGCAGGCTGTTTGTGTGTGTGTGTGCGTGTGTGCGTGTGCGTGTGTGTGTGTGTGTGTGTGTGTGTGTGAGAGAGAGAGAGAGAGAGAGAGAGAGAGAGGCCACATTTGTTACACCAGTTTTGCCGGTACAGTACCTGCTTTATCAGTGTAATTACTTCTGCTTAATTTAATTAGATCTAGAAATGAAGTGTTGTCGGTTCAATAATAGAGCAAACCCTGTTCAAAATATTTCTTTATATATGGTTTGTGAATTTGAGCATGAATTATATTTTCCTGTTTCTGAGAACTTGCATTCATAAATACAATCGTTTCATAGAGTGTTCTCATTTTTTTTCTGCTCTGACACACACACAAGGGAGACAATTAAATATTGTAGTTACCTCTGACTCTCTTCTCCCCTCACCTAAGCATCTTCACTTTCTGCTCGCTGTTTGTTCTGCAAACAACACACCAATAAAAATGCTTCTCATTCATTTCAAGCACTCTTCATATTCCCTGAATGCTTAACTGTATCTCTCACTGTGAACACACATTATTTTCCTGCATAAATCCTTTCTGAGAGTCTGAAAAGACAAAGTCTTAATTAGGCTGCTCTTTAAATAGTAGATGCAGTTTGAGAAAAAAAATATGATACTGTGTGGAGGTGGATGCTTGCTGAGCATCTTTTTTTCTTTTTCTTTTTTGTTTGCATTTGGTAGCCTTATTCAAGAAGGTGCTTTGGTTAGGTTACTGAAAAAAGATCTGATAAAATCTGTGAGTACTGTACAGTAGCTCTCCTGTACAAGAAGTTAGTGGGAAGACAGCCTCTATAGGGGGCCGAAGATCTCTGTCCTCACATGTAAGCACACATGTGCACATACACATACACACTGCTGCTGAGAGAGCCGACAGGAGGTAAACCTCTACCAATCAATAATGCATTTTTTCAGTCTGTTTCATTTGCCATGTGCCATGTGTCTGTATTGCTCTTTCATTTCATCTTCCCACTTCAACGGCTTCCTCTTTCAGCACAGCTCATCTTTAACCGGCTTCCATGCAGTATAGGCAATAAATTGTCAAATGTAGTTTCTAATGGTTCGTATATTCTTCAAACAAGCAGGGAACTGACAGGCGGGCACTTTTAATTTCCTCTTTCTTCTTATTTAACAAAGATGTGGATTATTGAGGCCTCACAGCTGGAGCCCTGCTTTGAATAGCTTGGTCACTGCCGTGTTGCATCATCAGATTGTCTCTCAGAGAGCTGCTTAGTCAGAAAAGCTCGACTGCCCACTTGGCCACAAGAGGCCAATTGTTTTCACTTTCCACGATGATAGCCATTTGACTGTGCCAGTGACAATGATGTAGGAACCTGTCTAGCCTTATTTGCTGGACAGAATGCACACTCGGGTTGCTTTGATGCTGAAGTATTTCAGCTTTGCCAGAGGCAGGGCTTTTAGAGAGCACAACAGTGGTGCACAGCAGGGGAGCATGAAGTGGTTTAGGATGCTTTTATTAGCTTCATCAGGATGACACCAACAAGCTCCCTGTACAGCTTCTCTCATGTGGGAAATGGTCAGATCAGGAAGTGAATTTTGTATACTCTGAGGTGACTTTATAAGAGAATCATACACAATCGTTATTGCACCATTAGGAATGAAATGAAACTGGCTCAGAGGCGACCACACTGCAGAGGAAGGTCAGTGGTAATATAGTGAGCTCCCGCAGTACCATATAGGAGTCTGCCAGCTGTAGAGGAGAACTGAGACATCTCTACTCAAGCTTAGCGATGCTGGGAGACTCACAGGGACTTGGTGGTTTCTCGAGTCGCTTCCCTTCAATTTTTTGCTTTTCTTCTTCAACGTGACTGCCTTTGTTGGTTAAAACAAAACCTTTGGGAGCTAATTTTGCAAAACCAAAGGAGAACGTGGGGCTCTGTTCACAACTTTACGTGCACGAGAGCGTGTCCATGCATGGACGCACTCGCACACAGTTGTTTTGTGTTTATGAATGTCCGCGGTTACGCCTGTATAAGCACACGCCCCCTCTAAAGCATATGGCAGTCATTTGTACATTGATTTCTTCTCACCTTTGTTACCAGTGTGTCAACAGCATATTTTTTCTTACAAATGGAACAGAACAGAAAAAGCCCAGTGATCCAAGAATCTCAGCTCCATCTGTAATTCGTTAATTTGCTGTTTGCCTACAGTCAGTCACCCAGAAAAATCCATCTGGAAAGTCCAGTGAGCTTTTCTAACACCAAGCACAAATGGGATTGTGGATGACTGATCACAAAGCTTACATCCACAAAGTCCCATGCTTTGTTAATATATTCACATGTAGGCTACCACACACAGACACACAAAGCTTTATTTAGTCCTCTTCAAGAGATCTTAATACCTGCTTGCAGTTAGGCTGTCTAGTGTCTACTATCTAGTGTTGAAGGAAAATGCAGAAAACACAAACCCACCCGTGTTTTCAATTACTTTCTATATTAGACACTACATCATGCATTTTCACACAAAACAGAGGCTCAGTCTTTTTTTGCATTTCATTTGTTACAAGCTGTAAAGTATATACAAATTCAATGGACTACAATCCTAGTGCCATGTTGTTGAAAAGTTTTAGTACAGATTCTTTGTGTCACCTCCTAAAATTAATTCAGCCTGATTTGCTGCTGAGAACAGACAACCTTTCTGCCCTGGAACATCAGTGTTTTATAGTGACTCATCGATTGCAAGGAATAAAACTTGCACAAGTGTACCTGGCCAGCCATTCAGGTTCCCCACAAGCCGCAGATTCACCCAGGAGACACTTACTCTGCTCAGACACAAACATGCCATCTAACATTTTATGTAAACCTTTATGTAGGACTGATGGCGTGGTTTCTGTTTTCTCCTCTTTACATGTTTAATGTCTTTTTTGAATGTGAGATGGTACTTTTCTGTGAAAGAGGAAATGTGCAAATTTCTCATAAACAAAGTTATGTTTACATTAGCTGTTCCTCATCTAAATGCAATATGTCCATCCACTATGCAAAGACAAGACACACACACACACACACACACACACACAAAAGCAGCATTTCTGTCTATGTTTACTAACTTTGCATGGCATATGATTTGTCACATTACATTCACATGTATTAATGAAAGTACAGTGTGACACATTTGATTGGAGTGTGAAGCATATTAATCACGTGCATGTGTGAGACTTCATCCTTGTGTGAAAAAACTCTAGAGCACAACAAGAACTCCAAAGCTCCACATGGTGATTTTGGGCATCTGCAATTAGAATCTGCAACCATCACAAAGCATTATGGTACAAATCTGACCATAAGCTTGCCAATTTATTCTTGGACCAGCATTTATATTTCACTGGGATTTAAACTAAATGTGTTCTTTAACATGTATTTTGAAGTAGCAGACTGACATATTTAGCTTGAAAAGCTAGCTTAATTTAACTTTAAAAATAAAGCACATGATCATAAATAATCAGATTCTTTGGTCATGATGCTCAAAAAACCTGTTATTGCATTAGGAACCCATCACTTAATGTATTTGCATGTTTAATTACCTTTTATAACTATGATTGCTTGATTACTTTTGGCATTTCCTTTTATTGGGAAACAGAGACTCTTTCCTTTGTTGGGAGTTGCTCCCTGTCCTCCACATTTTAAAGTGTCACCCTCCCAACCCATGATAATTGATGTATTTCCCATGAAGGAGTGGTAATTAAGATAATGAGATTTCCAGAAGCAAGTGTAGCATGCCAAAATGAAGGGGGGGGGGGGGGGGGGGGGGGGTGTTTCATATCTTTTTTATTTCAGCTTTATAAATTTTCCCCCTTTGTCTTACCAGCATTACCTCTCAGTCTGCAGTTCTTACCACATCTGCTTTCCCTTTTGTCTCCCGTACACAGCTCGTCCTCATTTGTTTGCCCAGTGTATAATTAGGTATAGGATCACCCATTGTGTAATTATGTATAGCAGTTTGATATGTAATTAAAACTGTATCAGTATCCAGTGTAATTTGTGCTGTGTGATTACCTATTAACAGTGCAAACAGTCGTGCCTAAAAGCCCGTGACCGCCCCTCTCATAGATGTCAATGTGCTTTTCTGTCAGTATTTACGTATCAGCAGGTGTTATATCTGAGCCAAAAGAAAAAATAAATCTGAACAAAACAGAACAGATATTTACATTTTGGTCTGTGCAGCATCACGTGAACACTTTTTCAGTAAACGCTGAATATGTTAACACAAAGCTTTAAGTCACAGGCTTTACGAGACCCTGCGCTTTACTTAAGACAAAACTTCACTCTTGCCCAACAAATTGGTTGATGCAGCAACATTATGTAGCTCGTTGCTCCCAAAAAAACAGACACCAAAACAGAGAAGGGCTTTCAAACAGCTTATTAGATCCCTCTTATCGTAAGAAGGCAAGTGTGCACACTCTAAGGAAACATCTTAATGAATACACATGACTGCAAACTGGCCTGAATAAGCCAGCTTTACAAATTCACTGCAAAATAATTAGGAATGCCTGAAAATGTGCTGGTAGTCGGTTGTATTGTGTTTTCATCTGGTTTAGGAAATACAGAATTAATTTTAGTGCATTTGATTGTGCAAAATATGGTTGATTTGTCTCTGCATCTCTGTACAGAATTGCTTAATATAGTCAAACACTGTGTCCTTCTTATCTGACTTACTGCAAAATGTAATACATAATTAAATACATTTAGATCACTGTACACAGAGATCTATAATATACACCAATCAGTCACAACATTAAAACCACCTACCTACCACTGAGGGCATCCTGTGGGATGTAATCCAGTTTAGCCCACAGATGCTTAATCAAATTGGCATCTTGTGGGTTTTGAGGCCAGGTCATCATCTCAGGCTCTTTGTCATGTACTTTTCACCATTCCTGAGCAATTTTTTACAGTGGGCACAGTGTTTTGTTGCTGGAGGCAATCGGAGAACACGGTTGCCATGTATGGGGTGTGCTTGGTCTGTGACAGGATTTAGGTGACTGGTACAGGTCAGAATAATCTCCACGAGTGTCAGGACCCACAGTTTTCCAGCAGAACTTGGCTGTTGTAATGAGGGGAACAATGTTATCAATTTCACCTGTCAGTTTTAATGTTGTGGCTGATCGTGTATATCAAGCCTTTTTAATCCAGATAACCCAATTTTTATCATTAGCATCACAAATAATATAAAACCAGTAGAGCTCTGCACTCGTTTCAGTACAGAGAAAGAAATGTTAGAGTCTCGGATGATATCAAACATGTCATGCTCGCTAGCTGAGAAATGTGGGTTATAATGCGCTTAATATGCCACAGTTTTTTTTCTCATGATGTAATGGCACAGCAATAACTAAATGTGTCAGAGTTGTGACTGGATTACCAACCACACAGAACTTTCATTTGTTAAAATTAGGATGGAAAAAATGTGTGTATGTCTGTGACTTTAGAGGGGCCTTTCTCCATACAGTGGAGCACAAACTTAAAAGTCCAATAGTTACACAACTTCTGAAGAATAGTTGTATGTGTAAGTTTAAAAGTGACCGGTCAAATTTAGCATTTGCTGTCGCCATAATGTAAGAGTTTTCTGCATGATCCAAATAAATTACATTTAACATGAGGTCTGACTTCATAGAAAATTTGTAATTTGACTAAATGCATTACACAAAGCAGAATGGTGGCCTGACATATTGTGTGAAATGGCAGAGTCTGAGTATCTTACACCCAGTAATGAAAAATTCCCTTAATTGTGCCATTGCCAATGTCCTTTTGAGCCATGCATTTAAACAGTTTTGTCTTCAATTATCAAACTGTGGGTGTACTGGGCATCTTTCAGCAGTGTGACAATGTCAGTTTGTAACCATTTCTCCATGAAAAAGTACTTTTTTTTTTTTTCTTTTGTTAATTTTCCCACTCCTAAATACAAGACACCCTCTTTCAGTTCTTTTAGTCTGGAAGTGCCAGCTGGCAAAGCAGCACACCATTTCCACTATAGGGTGGACATCATTAAGCCAAGCTGTGAAGAACTGTGGTTCCAGTGTGGAATGCAGTCTTTTCCATGTTGTGTTCTGATGGTGCCAATTAGAACTAGTCACTCCTTCATTTTCCTTGCAGAGTTAGCATTTTGACGCTAACAAGCTGCATAGGTTTGTGCAAAGTCACTCATCAGAGTCTGTGGTGTAGCTGTTGATGCTAACTAGACTTCTTAACACTTGGTTGATAGTGTTTAACTTGGTTTGCAGTGGATCTTAGACAGGCTCCCATGTAGCTGCTCCAGTAGAGGTCAAAGAGTGATGGTTTACCTTTCAAATTAAAAGTTCAGTTTAGATCTCACCAAAGAACAAATTATTCTGTGGAGGTGCTTAAGGTACCTGTACTTCATGTGTGGGAGCACAAATATGTGAAAGACTTTGTTAGTTTAGTCCATTTTATAATATCTGGGCAGTTCATAACCGACTGTCAATCTATCCTGAACAAATCTGTGTATTGTGTATTGCAGTTTTTCTGATATCTAGCATTTATACAGATGACAAAGCTCTGTAATGACCTATAAGAGCAGCCTTGTGGTGCGGTGGTTAGCACTGTCGCCTCACAGCAAGAAGGTCCTAGAAAGGTCCGCTGAACTTTCTGTTCTCCTCAGGTATTCTGCTTCCTTCCACAGTACAAAGACACGCATGGGGTTAGGTCAGCTGGCAATTCTAAATTGACTGTAGAATGAATGTGAGTGTGAATGGTTGTCTGTCTCTCTGTGGTAGCCCAACAGACTGGCAACCTGTAGCCCACCTCTAACCGTACGACAGCTGACCTGTGACCCTGATTTGGATTAGCACAAGAAAATAGATGGATGGATTGAGGGATGAATGGAGAGCTCGACCTGACATGCAACTAACTGGAAATAGCTCATCCAGAAATAGTTCATCAGAAAAATGTTTGTATTTCTGCTTTCTCTGTATGATATATAAATGGTACCTTTTTTTTTCCTTTTCAGCTCCTTTGACCGACAAGCCACCAAAGATCCTCTTTCCCTCGGAAAACAAGATTAGCAACATGGAGCTTCAGCTAGGTAAGATCCCCATGGGATATCTTCCCACTGCACTCAGTGTTATCAGTGTCGTTTCTAAATGAATGTAAATTGATATCTGTAGAAATCCTCTGCAGCACACCTCCAGGCACTGAACGCAGATTGATGATGGTTCTCTTATTCGCTGGGAAAACAGCAAAACAGAAAAAATGTAAAAGTGTTTGCCATATATGCAAATAGTCTGCGCTAATGTCCCTTAGGCTGTTTTGTCAACAATGGAGAGCCCATATGGTGCCAGGGATCCATACACTGGCTTGCCGCATGGAGAAGCGGCCACTTTCTTTTGCTGTTGTTTGTCTTATTTGACGTGGGGTCACAATGAACCAACCGTGTGCGCATACGTGCACGAGGGAGCATATGAGTGCGGTTGGTGTGTTTGTTTGTTTGTTTTTTTCTGCAACAGCATATTGCTTGATTTCTGGGCACAGTCCGTTGTCCACATGGTGCTTGCTGCTCTATGAATGGCTAATGTGTCTGTCATGCTGAAGCCGGTCAGACAAGACTGAGGGGTCTGAAAAGCAGAAAAGAATTGGAAGAGTATCTGACAGAAAGACAGGGTGAGGACAAAGACAAAGAGATGCAATGATTCATTGAGTGCTTGCCTTTTGTGTTCCATCTGATGCTACTGGAATGCAGGTAGTTAATTTAAAATGCCTCCATGGTTGGCTGATCAGGAGTGAAAAATTGCTGCTGTTGATAAACTGACAGGCACAGCCTCACATGTCAGCCTACTCACACCCATGCATGAACAGGTTGCACAATGTTGGCCCTTCATTTGTCTCTATCCTGATTCCAGTGAGACTTTGAGTAAAGACTTCTCCCTGAAAAGTGGCTCGCTCATATTTATAGCCCCACGTCAGTTCTTATGTTTGCTGTGTGAGTACTGTACAGTAAGTGTGTGTGTGTGTGTGTGTGTGTGTGTGTGTGTGTGTGTGTGTGTGTGTGTGTGTGTGTGTGTGTGTGTGTGTGTGTGTGTGTGTGTGTGTGTGAGTGTGTGTGTGTGTGTGAGAGAGAGAGAGAGAGAGACTTTGAAAGGCAATTGTTTAAAAGGAAAATGGTCTCAATTGGGGGAGCATAGATCAAAAATCTGGGTCCTGTATTTAATATGAGTACTCTCTTTGTTAAACCCTCTGTGCCTGGTAAATAAGTGTCAAATCATATTGCGTCATAACCCGTTAAATACCCGTCTCTGACTAGTCTGAATTAACCGTGTGTTGTCAAAACCCTCTACATCCCTAGAACCAATCAGAAAGTATTTTCAGCACTGCGCTGCACTGAGGAGTCGGCTTTTTCTGGTGGTGATCAGATTGTAACCACAGCTGTAGGTGAGTCTAGCCTTGTTTTGTGTAGAAATGTTCAAACATGACTAGAGGAAGTAAAAGTCATAGCAAGATTTTCAGCAGTGAACCTGCAGAAGGATCATTACTGGCTGCCCAGAGTACTCCCAGGCCTCCCGTCAACTTTGCTGTGAGGGTCTCTCGCGCTTTTTGCTCGTGGGGGGACCAGACAGCGATGCAAGCCGGGGGGTAGGTGGCTCGACAGCATACAATAACCGTCAACATAACAGACAAGCACATGTAAGTGCAAGACTTGCACATCACATCATTAAAAATAGCATAAACTTAAAAGAAATGTCAATATAGCTAATGATAATATATTACTCAGGATACAATATTTTTATTTTACTGTATGAGAGCAACTGGCCTCACAGTGTCTGCCGAGAAAAATTCCAGCCCTTGGACAAATGTAGTTGATGACCCCTGCTGTAGGAGATCTCGTTGCCTTTGAAATGGTTGCTTTGAAAACAGGGACCAGGTCTGCAACAACCAACAGCCTGGTGCAAAGGCAGCAGGAAAAAATCAGACTGCTCTCAGTTTCCAATTGAATGGGGTAAAGTTAGTAATTACACCTGTTTTGATAATACAGTGTTACGTTAAACTGTTACGTTAAACAGAAATTTACATTCCGAGTCTGACCAGAGCCTCATTTGAAACAGCAATTCAGAAATCCCTCCGCACATAATGTTGTAGTTGCTGCAGGACTGCAATTTAACAGAAAAATGACACAGGTGCTCAGGAAGCTTGCTTTTAGTTATAAAATTAGTTGGCAACTAAGAGACACGTGCTTATCGAGCAGACTTACTCAGATTGATTGCTGGCAATCTGTCTGCTTTTAGAAATTAGATGTCAGTTATTTGCAGATCTTTACCAGTCTGCCTGAAACTGATTGCAATGAGTCCAAATCGGACCGCGATTCCTCGGAGTCAGTTTGCCTGCCATCATGTGACTTGGATAATCACCTTGCAATCCAAACTGGGAGCATGCAGCACCCTCAACTCCTGGGAGACCAGTCAGTCGCCATAACCACATGCAATTAGATGACAAATGCAAAAAAATTCAGTGCAATCATCGGGCAACCACCAATTTTTTTTTTCCTGGTTGCGAGAAGGTTGCTGTCCTAAGCCAGTGGCAGCTCCAGAAATATTTTTCTACAGGTGCTAAGGGGGGGCTAAGCATTTTAGTGAGGGTGCTATTACGGATCATTTGTTCTTTCAGGTCTCAACACACACAGACACAAGTTATTTTCTTGGGGGTGCAACAGGGGCGCTATGCCTTTTCCAGGGGGAGCTATAGCACCCCCTAGCGCCCCCCCGGCGCTGCCACTGTCCTATGCACACTCCTGGTGACATTAATACAGTAATTTTAGTGAAAATTCACTCAAGATACCTGAGATGACATTGACAAGTTATCACAGGATGTTTGGTGCACTAATCTCTCTAGATGTGATAAACGAGGGGAACTGACCTCTAATAATATGGTGCACAAGGTTTTGGTACTACTGTTAATTAAATAAAGTATAAACAGGGCACATTATCTAAGCAAGACAGAGGAAAGAAAGAACAATTAAGTGCAATGGCTTGCAGTAAGACCCCACAGATTCCCAGCAGAGTATCTAAAACAGTGAGACACTGATGTAAATATTTTACAGTCTGGCTCCATTTTGTGTGCAGAATAGTTGTCTCTCCCTCTAGACGAGAGTTTCTCTTTTATTTAGTTTTATTTATTTATTCTCTTCTTCCTTAATATTTGTTGAGCCATGCCCTAAGCAGCTTTATGGAGCAATGTGGCAGATTTATGGTAGCTAGAACGTGCGCAGAAAAAAGACTGGTCTCTTATAGGAAGCGCAAAATAGAGAGGGAGAGAGAAAAAGACACAGGAGCCAGTGGAGGCTGGTGGATGGGCAGTAAAACTGGAGCTGTAAGCAGAGAGATAAATCTGCAACACTGCCGGGAAACACAGACCAACTTTATCTCCTCTGCTGTTGCAACCAGTGCAGATCTTAGACATCCTGCATCACAGCTAGCTTTGCACAGCCTACACACACACACAGGCAGGCATAAATAAAACACATATGTTACATAAACAGAAATACTTGCAGCAGAGATGTTCTGGAAAGTCTAAGAAGATGAATGTGAGAAACTCAGGCCTCAGAATCGTCATAGACAAGCAGGCCTCAGAGAGAAGACTTCCTGAGAGGGAATACACACACATACACACACATGAGATTAGAAGAAGTTTTCGTCCAAAGGGGGTTTTGTCAAAGTGTGTCTTCCCCTTCTCTCTTCAGGTCCCCTCTTCTTGAATGTTTCTGCCACTGCATCCCTTTCTGCTGATGGGCCAAAATCCCACAGCTACAGATTCTGTCACTCAGGACTACATACATTAAGCCCCAATTCTACCACCAAACAGCAGTGTGTGTGCTGCTCTCTTCACAAATCTCTGCTTCAGGGCTTCAGGAATCCTCGGGGATATGTGACTGTGCAACTGCTGAAAGCTGGCCTGTACTGCGTCAGAAACATTACTTTTGGACAACTTGACATTTTCAGTCTGTGTGTAATGCTGGATTTTATCAGTAGCTACCCAGTTATTCTTTTGCCAGATTTACTACTGTCCCCCAGTGGTGAGTCGGTGAAGTCCACTGCCAGTTCTTCCAGAATAGAAGGATGATTCATTACATTAATGGGTTTAAATTTCTGTGTAGGTGCTGGGGTTGGTGAGAGGGAAATACACAAAATACACACACTTACAGTAATATGACACATTACACATAGCCCCAACAGAAACATGCACACTCATACACCGACCTACACTGGATTGGTGTTGATTCCCTCGGGATGATTTGTCATGGAGTTCCAGAGGGTGGGGTTAAGGATTTAGCTCCCGCTTACACAGCACTTCAGTGAGAGCATTTTTCTGTCTCCCTACCTCTCCCTCTTCATCCCAATACACACAAACATGCACTTGCAAATATTCAAACAGCCCAGCACTACTTGAGGTGGATAGGTCACACACACGCTTGCAGCGCAGACCTCGGCAACCGTGGGATAATTGTAACTGATCGAGGATTTTACCGTCCCCCAAAGCCAGCAGATGGGTGCACTCTTGTGGAAAGGAATTAGAATCCATTATTTCAGAGAGCAGGAACCAACAGCAGAGGGTGGGCAGCAGGAGGGAGAAGGCTCTTCTACCTACTTCATTTAAACAGAGACAGGTCTGCACACACATCTATGCACCTCTGCGTGTACACACGCCTTGTCACACTGTACACCCTCAGGGGTGTTTAGAGCTGTAATAGACTGACACTCAAAATGCTGACATTCCCAATTTAGTAATTCAGCAATGCATTTTTGTAAAATCTCAAAGGAATAGTGGGTGTGGATGTTCAGCTTCTTTCGTGACCTTTTGGAAACAACTGGTTGTGTTTAATTTGAACGTATTGACTAAAAGCAATACATCATGGTTTGTTGTTGTGAGGCAAGAGCTGTTGGTACATATTTTTTAATATATTTTGAATAACCCATGTTAAGTTACTGTACAGCTGTCAGCATGCTATAAAACAGGTGAACTGGCAGGCAGCAAGCTTGTACGTAATATTGAAGAGGAATTATACTGGTTACCCTTCTAGATGTCATTAGTTCACCAATCACTATTTCATTAGGAACAAGAAGGGCGCTCAGTAAAGCACATACCTCACCCACCCCAAATTTTCTATGCACCAGTACCATGCTGCAATAAATATCACCCAATGTCGTTGTACTCCATCAGGTTCAGCTATATTATGGTGCTAGTTGCATGTCACTGGCTTTAAGGTTAGACACAAATATGTGAATATTGTTCCTTTCTCACAATGGTAAAGAATCATTTTACAAAATCCTGGTTGGAGCCCATCTCAGCTTTCATGGGGCAAAAGGCGGGCATGCCGTGAACAGTTTGCCAGGTTATTGCATCCATTACATATCCTGGATTTTAATTTATGCACCAAAAGCTGAAGCATGCCTCTCCACCTTAGCCCAGAGGATGCAATGTCTGTAAGTTCCTCCAAGAATTTTAAATTGTGGTCAGACCACAAGACAGTTATCTGCTTCAGCTCAGTCCTCATGAAAACGAGGTGGGGCTTAAGGAAATAAAGTTGTGTTTTCTGGATCTTTCAAGCTTAAATGATTTGCTTATCATTGCATGTACACATTTTACGCAGCATCCGTAATCTGTTGGAAGCAGAGATGTAAAACAAACAATAAATGAAGTTGTCAGAAATCTCACCAATTTCCAAAGATAATATACAGTATGCTGCTCACAAAAATCAGTGGAAAATCACACAACGGGTCTTGATAAATGAAATATTCAAGCTGAAAATCTTTACTGACATACACTGTGTCCTTTGTTTAGAACAAAATGACATAAGGATGGTCAGTAGGAACCAAAATCATCAAGCCTTTGAGGGCTGGATTCAAAATCACATCCCAAAGTGTTCCCTAAAATTGTTCAAGTTTTCCCTTAGTTGTTTATTTTTGAGCAGTATATAAACAAAACACATACCATATAGGCACCCTTTGCCTCCTAGTTCACGCCTAACCACTTATCCTCTCCCTTACCTCTATGTCTGTTTCTACATCTTTTCACCCATTACATTCTCTTCTCTCCTCACAGCCTCACCTGTTGACCTCTGCTTGCTTGGGGATTTGAGGATTATACAGAACTCTACAATAGTGAGGACATTCTTAAGCTTCGACACCTAGCCTTGACAACAAACATGCCACCTTTCCATGGAGAGGGTGAAATTGAAGTTGACACTGCTCTGGAGAGTTATTGGAGGTCAAAAGAGATTCACTTTATTAAATTACTTTCTGTCTCCGTCTGCATCACTTTTAGTCCGTATCTTACAAACACACACACTTTAATTTCCTGACTTAAATGGTACATCTTTGGCAGTTCCCTCGCTCTCTCTTACCTCAGTTCATATCACTTTCCTTTTTTTTCAGCTCCAGCATGCATGCACAGCCATCATACGAATACGAATACGAATACCTTTATTAGTCCCACAATGGGGAAATTACAGTCACATGTTGCTGTGACTTGTATGTTTAAATTTTATTGCTCGAATAATGCAAAGAAAGGAACAGTGGAAGAAGTAATGAGTAATTTAAGGTAACAATACTCCAAAGTGGGAACTATTTGTTACAAGTTAAGAATAGAAATTTTTATTTATTTAAAAGAAAAAGTGTAAAATATTGATTTTAAAATGTACTTAAAGTAAGAGTAGCCTTTGTGCAAAATGACCCATTTCAGAATGATGTATACAATATTATAATTCCTGTTCCCATTAATGTGTCTATCACTTTAATGGTACACTTGATGAAGACATGAGCTTTTTTGAATTTCCCAAGAGATCAATAAAGTCGTGTCCTATTCTAATCTTATTAGGTGAAAATACAAATTATATTACAAATTATGGTGGGTTATCAAATAAATGTAGTGAAGAAACAAGGGTTGCATCCCTCTTGAAATGTTGTGTTAGCAGGCAGCAAAAAAGCAAACACTCACATGTGTTAAGTATGTCAAAACACTAAGTGCAGTATTTGAGTAAATGTACACTTAAAGGACTGTGCAGCACTTTCTCAAGCTGTCTGTTTAGTTATGTTAATGTTTTGTGATAAATGACATATTTATATTCTAACACAGAGGTAAAAATCACACACTGAGAACTCTTAAAGGTCACGCTGCAGATATGTCATTATATGTGGTTGTAGCCCCACAGTGACCCAGTGTTGAGTAACCCATGGTGACCGGTATGGTAAGTAGTGTGTCAGCGAAACAAAGCTGAATGTTTAAGTGTGTGAGCGGTCGTCATTAATCACTAAGTCTGGGGCATAGAGCAGGAGACTGCAGTATGATAAATGAACTAACGGCTTCTCTCATGCCTAACCAAAAGAAAGAGGGAGCGGGGAAAGCAGGCAAATGAGAAACTGTACAGAGACGCAGCCATAAGCAGCACCGCATATCATGCTATAAAGTCAAACACAACACCCTACTGTGCATCATATACAGAGGTTTATTTATTGCTGCCTTTAAATTGCTCACTGCAGTTGCAGTGAGGCCAAGATGCGAGAAAGGTGTGGACACACTCTTGATTCATATCCGGCTGTTATTTTTTTTTTTCCTCTGAGGTGCCAATCTCAGCAGCCAATTCAGCATGTTGAAGTGGAGTGACAAAAGGCTATCTTACTGCCTGCCTATTTAATACAGTGTCCCCTTAATTTTGAATTCTCTTTTTTCTGATGGTAGAAGAGCACAAAACATCCAGAATATGCAGACTTCTCTATAAGCTCCATGTATTTTCTCAAAATGAGACTATATATAAGAGATGGACATCTGAATACAAAGCCAATGCACCAGTGTGTAAGTGCTTTAAACCTGCATTCACCAGCAGGGGGATGTCTCCTCTGGATACATAAGCAAGTCTGATTGTCTATGGGAAAGGGACCCTTCTGCTACATTGACCTGTGACCTCAGTAAAAACATTCTTAATTAGTTTATGGTCTCACATCTTATTTGATACAATACGATGCTCATTTTTTATGAAAAAATATTGTAAAGTAGGATATGCTTTAGGGAATGGTTAATTTGATGATTGATACCATTGTATTGTTCCTCATTTTCTCAGTCAGATCTATACCTTGCTTGTCACAATCAGTTTTAGCCATCACCAAAATGGTGATGGCTAAAACACTCAGTTCAAGGCTTCAAGTACAACTTTTATGAGACAGAATAATAGCAAATACACATATGACCTCACTGGAATCCATCTGTTATGCATTATTCAAAATATACCGTATAGTAATAGTTTTGTGAACCTTAATAATAAGACAAAATACAGCTGTGAAAAGAGTTGGGTAAATTGCTTAGATGTGTTAGTCTGTGATATTTTCTGGAGCAGAAAGCACAACCTAGCAAGTTATTTCCTGTTACATTCGGCCTGTGCTTCCATCTTGGCTTACAGGTGACCCTCTGTTGTGGTCTCGTAGAGTGCTCCTTAGAAGATGTGAGGCAATGTGACCTGACACTTCAGTTGGCTTTAGTTTCAACTTGGTGTGCCATGTCCGTAAGGGCCTATCCCTGACAAGGGCCACAGATTGTCTTCACTGCCTGCCGTGAGCTCAACTTTATGCTTACTGTCAGTGTGTATTTTCAGTCAGGCAGTCAGTCATGTGTTTGTGTTTGTGCATGTGTGTCTGCCAGCTGTAAAGCACAGTCATTATCCAGGCTGTCCCAAGCACTCACGTTAAGTCAGTCACCAGTAAGAGTTTCTCCACATTTAAGCCAAAGGATGCCTTTAAAGAGCAACTATTTAGATAATGGTAGCTTTTACCTCATCTGGCTGCTGATGCGCAAGTTCAGTGACAGGTAATCAAAGAAAAGAAGCACCCCATTCATCCTGGCATCACTCTGTATTTGACACAACAAGGGTAGACAGGGTGAGGAGGCAGACATAATGAGACCTGTCTCCTTATTAGAGGGTCTCTTCTATCAGAAATTACCCTTTCATCCTCTTCCAGTCACTGCAGCCTCTGTTTGGTCAAAGTGGCAACGGCAAGGTCAGGGGGCATGATGTAAAGAGAGGAACTTGAAATACAGAGTACATCGACAAAATGTGGTGAAAAATTAACCAGAAAGAAACTGATGTACGCTAACGAGAGAGGATGGAGCAAGGATGAAGAAGTGGAAAAAAATTATGACAGGGATGGGGAGAGATAGGCAGGGGGAAGTGGGGAGGGAGCTGGCACTGGAATGACATGCATGAACAGCAAAGCGAGCAGGGGAAAAGGCGGCTTTGCCATTCACTTTGAAGCTTGCTCCACTTCTGTCTCTGTTACGTAACAGAAAAATGAAGAAAAACAAGTGCCAAAAAACTAGGCATGGTGGTGGTGAGAGAGGGGGGGGGGGCAAGACAGAACTTCGAAACTTCGGGGCTCTGATGTTTCCGGCAGGCGAGTGGCTGTATTCAGCTGATGGGGTTAGTCACCATGCTGTACCAAGCTTTAGTGTTGAGTGAGGGGTAAAAGAGTTAGCGGAAAAAGAGGAAGATCAGTCAGTGGTGTGAAGAGAGAGAAGAAAGGAGGCTTGAGAGGAGGCGGTCGGACAGAAAACAATAAGGAAACAGAGGAGGAGGTATAAACAGAAAGGAGAGAAGAAGGACCACACTGAGCAATTTCAACCCGAGAGATCCAGCTACAGTAACTCTTTTTCTTCTTCTCTATTTCTGTGTTACATAATTAGATCTCTTTGGAGACCAGATGAGGCTCTTCACGTATGCCTGTTGTCTGTTAACTAAAGGAGACCCCTGGCTGGAGGCCACAACTTCATCCAGCAATCAGGAGTAGTTTTGCACTTTGGCTAACACCTTTATACCAGCTCTAGTTTGGCTTTTTTATGACAATCAATCTTCGTGATGTCACCATCGCCCACGGCAGCGAATGTTGCTATGGAGATCAGTAGATCTGCACTGAACCACTGCCTTAGGGACACTGTATGCAGGCTTACATTAGTGCATGTGTTTGTGTGTGTTCGCGCACATCTGTTTGTGTGTGCGCGTGCATCTTTCCGTCTGTGCACACGGTTCATCTTTAATTGCCATCTGCAATCTGTATCCCGAACACAGTCAGTAATTCAAGAGGCCCAGCGTGTGGTAAATAGCTGAGACTCATTTACAAGTGTGTTAATGGACTTTCTCTGTCTTTGTCTTTCTTGTGTCCCTTTCTCGTTTCCTCTCCACAGTCACACATGCAGATCAAAATATATTGCTGAGACATTATAAAAGTGGTTTGCGTATGATTTGCATAATTTTATGAATAAACACAGCCAGATAATTATCTTCAATTTGGCCATTACCATAAACATTGTCAGGTCAGCTGTGATTGGCTGCTGTCTGTATAACAGGTCCGGCACTAGCCTGGAGAGGGAGGGGAGTCAGCTAAAAATTTTGTGAGGCTTTCTCTTTTGATATTCCTGCTACTCTTCAGGAAAGTGTCTAGGATGAAATTTGAGTTTGTAAATTTGAAATTATAAAACTGACATCTTTTTTTTTAACTGTAATTAACCCATTCATGGGATGAGACAGAGCCTCATTTCCTTTAACTATTTTAGCCTCCTCTTGCCTTTTTTTTCTGCACTTTTCTCCTCCCAGATTCTCTTCTTCCTGCCTTAACTACTCCCTTCAACCCCTGAAATGTGTTATTAGCATTAAACAATGGAAGAAAAGGCATGCTAAGTAGTAGCTTTGCTTTCCTTAATAACTATCCTCTATGGTAATAATTGCTCCCTTTGAAACAAAAGAAAAAGTCTTCTTGGGTTCCTAGGCAATAAGCATGCAGCTGCGACTGTTTTATGTGTTTGTGGGGGTGCCTGTTTAGTGTTGCATACTGTATACAGCACATCATTAAAGATCTCACACTTTTTTACTCACTCTCTTTTTGTTGTTGTTGTTGTTGTCCTCTTTAGTGACAGCTAGCTCGATTTACTAAGGCAAAGATCCAAAAGGAAATTGAAACAATCATTTGCATTGTGTGTTTTGCAGTGTGATGCATTTTTGCAAATAAGAAAAAAAAATGTGGATTTTGTTATGTAGAGGAGACTCATTACACCCCGCGATACATGGGACTGAATTTTACAAAACCCTTTTTTTTAAACAACTGTAAAGTAATAAATGCTAAACTACTGAATAGAACAAGGCCAGTGACTAGCAACTGACTGAAAGCAAAGATTAAAACAGTGGAATCAAACTAGGGACACTGTGGAAGTTCTAGCATCTGTTGGAGCCCCAGGTGGACATTCCTCCAATCGGTCTTTATCCCCATTACTGTACGTAATGAATAATTTCACACAACAACAAGAACAACAGTCCTATAAAACAACAGGTAAAACTTTATTCCAGAAATGGCCATGAGACCATATTTATTTTGGTAACAGTTCCCAATACATGTTGGCTGGTTATGAAGTGTTAATACTGTAACTGTTAGTTTAGTTTAGTTTTGGTCTGTTAGCTATGCCAACAAGTCTGTGCTTGTGTCCCAACTCTGACTGCTTGCTTGGAGCCCTCACCTCGTTCACATCACAGCCAGCAGAGTTGGACACATTAGACTGCTCTGCTAACTAAGTTAACTAATGTTAAACATCAAAGTAAACAAAAGAAATAGTGTGATGTTAGTGAAAGTTACTTAATCATCCCTCCCACACATTTAAAGCTGGATTAGCAGCATTTACAGTCGCAGTAGAAAGTACACCATCTTTCCATTTAAGGTTTTACTCATCAAAATATAATAAAAATCATCTGACCCTTAGCAGATCCTAAAATGAGGTAAATAAGACCTCTAATAAACAACAGTGCATGACATGTAAGAATTTTGGAGGGTCTCTGATGGTTAGGTCACGCCCATGAAGTTTTCTAATATAACCAAAGACCACCCTCAGTTTGTTTTTACCACTCAACTCTGTACAATAATAAGCAAAAATTAATGATATTGCACAAGACAATATTTCCAATATTATACACATTGCTTTGGTCACCGTTATCGCTTTAACCTCTTTCAGATCCCTTTCTAGGTTCTCATTTCTGATGACATCATGCATATTTGGGGGTCTGTGATGTCGCTCACTTACAAAAAGGGAAGATTACATGATTCTATAATTGCCTGGTGTGACATAGTGACCATTGTAAAAGACAAAAAAAAAATTGTGCAGCCTGAACCCAGCATAAGAAGCAATTTTGTCTCCAGCCTTATCTGAATACTTTCTCACATGATGTACATCTCAGAAGCACATTAGCTGAGCAATATCTGATCCAGACCAAAGCAGAAAGGGCTCACTTTTTCATTCCTATTAGAAGCTTATTCCAAGGACTGCATCTACTGTATCATAGTGCTTTATCATAGTGTTATGTAAGAAAGTAGCTTTCATTGTAATAAACTGTTACTGAAAGGAGAGTGTAAATTCACAGTCTAAAGAGGAAAAGTTTTATTTGTTTATTTCTCAAATAAATTATTCGTGCCCGTTTTTAATTTCCAGTCTTCCCCAAAGAACTAATTACAGCATTTATTTGAATGATATTTGTTCTTGTTCAGTGAAAAATGCAGAGCATGTGACTTTTACACCAGCGCTCACTTGTGGTTTCCTTTCCTTTAACCTTGACAGCAGCTTTTCTCTCTTTGGTTACTCTTAACCCTGAAAGCAGTATATTGTATATTCCTGGGGCTTTTTTTACTTATTAGGTTAGACTTAGTTTAAAGCTTTTTTCATTTTTTCTTCCTGTTTTTCAGTATAATTTTTAGAACAGTTGCTTGTGTGGTTGTATTTAAAAAAATTTAAAAATCTTTTTTAAAAAAAAAAAAGATAGACAGTACCATTATAATCTGGATAGTCCTACTAGCTTTTACTGTCTGAATTGCTCGCTCTGCTATTCATGCACCCGTTTAAGTGTCACTGCAGAAGTCTGGCCTTTTTTTTTTTCCTATATGAGGTGTGGCTGGCAGTTATTATAAAGCTAACAACTTCACTCTGTTGGCTTGCTACCTGCTAATAACCTTTCTGACCTCTTCTTACTTAATTTCCTCTCCACTCAGTGGCTTTTCTAATCGCATGTGCTCCCCTATTAGAGATAACGTGACCTTTTGTGTGTTGGCAGTTTCCTGTGTGACCTTTAAGAATAAGGCAGACAGAGAACAGATGTGGATCGAGTGGAGCATAATGTGTAGCTAAAGTGGATTCCATCACTGATTCAACCAAAGTAGGCCATTACAACATTTTGTCCTCAACTGTAAAATGAGAAAATTAGTCACCTTTACGTACACGCAAGTGTAGTCGAGCTTACAAGGACTTCTCTGGCCTCATCTCTTGTTCGCTTTAGTAGAACAGGGCCACCGGATCAGGCCCTGTTTCACAAGTAATCTGTCACTTTCACTCTTTTGTGGTTTTCCTCCTCATCACTTTCTTTACCAGTCCTGTCTGCAGCTCCATCACCCTTCAGTTTATCTCTCTTCCTTTTGTGATTCCTGTTCCTAAAGAAATTTGTGAATTCATTATTTCTCTCACTAAAATCAACAGATCCAACCTTCATCTAAAACAAATGGTTCAAAATGTTCATTATTTGAAGCTCGTTTTAGTTACTTATCCTCTAATTGTCAACCCCCCCCCCCCCCCCCCCCCCCCCCCCCTTTATACAGCTTCCTCACTGAGCGAGAAAGTGATATTAAAAGTAATTTAGTAATAAACAAATCATTTTTGCTTTATGGTTATAGTTCATGCTCAGCAGCTGGTAAGAAATAGTGAAAAATGCAGCTTTTCAATATATATGGGCACTGCATCCACACAGTTCTATTTAATGGTGTCTTTCCCTCAATCAGGCTCCCTGTTTCTTTGTGAATGTGGTTGCTCAAGCATGCATTAATGTTATTTCCAACAGAACAACAGTATTCCCTTTTGGCTTTAACTCTGTTTGGGAAACATATAACTTTTCCATTACTTAAATTCCCCATGCTCTGCAGGTAGCTTGGCTTTTCACCTGTGTGAATGAACAGCATGCCCACGCACTGGTGAACAAACAAAATACATACAAGCAAGTGTGCAAATGGGGCAAAACTGCATTACGTTAGTGCATAATTGTATTGGAGATTTAAATTCACCTTTTCTGTGCATGCATTTTTCTTCTAAAGTTCATTCCACATATATATATATATATATATATATATATATATATATATATATATATATATATATATATATATATATATATATATATATATATATCCTCAAAAAGTATAGCATAGTCAGTTAAACTTCTGGAATATTGATCTGGTCAGTTAAGTAGCAGAGCGGGTTGTTAATCAGTTTCAGCTGCTTTGGTGTAAATTAAATTAACAACAGGTGCACTAGAAGGACAACAATGAGACAACCCCCAAACAGGAATGGTTTTACAGTTTTGAATTTGGCTAGGGTCAGTGTCACTACTGGCAGCATGAGTCGATACCTGGACGCTACAGAGGTTGCACAGGTAGTCCAACTCCTCCATGATGGCACATCAATGCATGCCATTGCCAGAAGGTTTGCTGTGGCTCCCAGCACAGTCTCAAGAGCATGGAGGAGATTCCAGGACACAGACAGTTACTCTAGGAGAGGTGGACAAGAACGTAGAAGGTCCTTAACCCATCAGCAGGACCAGTATATGTTCCTTTGTGCAAGAAGAAACTGTATGAGCACTGCCAAAGTCCTACAAAAGGACCTCCAGCAGGCCATTGGTGTGAATGTCTCTGACCAAACAATCAGAAACAGACTTCATGAGGGTGGCCCGAGGGCTTGGCGTCCTCTAGTGAGCCCTGTGCTCACTGCCTGACACAGAAGAGCCTGATCGCCATTTGCCATAGAATACCAGAATTGGCAGGTCCACCACTGGCACCCTGTGCTTGTCACAGAAAAGAGCAGGTTTACCCTGAGCACATGTGACAAATGTGAAAGGGTCTGGAGAAGCCGTGGAGAACATTATGCTGCCTGTAACATTGTTCAGCATGACTGGTTTGGTGGTGGATCAGTGATGGTCATTCATTAGGAGCATATCCTGATGTTGTCAGGCATGCACACAAGCACATTGCTGCAGTAAATTTTCAGTAAAATGAACTAGCCCACCACATAATTTTTTTACTGTGATTTTCATGGTTTCTTTGAATTCAGCCCTGTGTAGGTTGATCATTTTCATTTCCATCGAACGATGTGGCATACTTTCATTCCTAACACATTACCCAATCCATATGAGTATAGATATCCAGCATGATTTTTTCTTCTTCTTCTTCTTGTTCTTCTTCTTATTATTATTATTAAAAAAGAAGGAATGCACTGAACAGCTCAGCAACACCAAAATGCCTGTAAAACCACAAAGATAACTAAAGTATACAATTGCAGAATTCCTTCCTTGGTTAAAAAAAAACCTTCACAACAAGTCAAGAACACTCTTGAGGAAGGAGATGCATCATTATCAAAGTCTACAATCAAGAAACAACTTCATAAATTGAAATAGTATATATTATATTATATTGAGAGTCAGGTCCTCAGGTGTACACATTTCACCATGGCTTTTACTTCCTGGGCTTAGTTACATTTTAGTTAATTCCAGTGTTAGAAGAAGAAGTCCACAACCTGGCTGCAGTATAAGTAAAAGAAGTCCTGGACTAATCTGATACAGCATTATATTAAAAGAAAGCTTAAAATAATTCTTAATCTGGAACACAGGAAGTTGTTACACATACACTATGATAATGAATACACAAAGATTAAAAAAAAAAAAAAAAAAACTAGCTGCATGCTGTGCCACAACGTATAATTTTCATTTTAATTGTCCCAGTTTCTCCACAGTGATATGTTTGTGTTTGTGGGAATGATAATGAAATGACTGAAAAGAACCAAATGGTAATGATAGAGAAGTTCCAGTCGCCCAGTGATAATCACTTCTACAGGATTAAGTCCTGACCCACATCAGCTGAGCATATTAGCATTCTGAGAGAGCACTGCGGCAAGATTCCATACCAACTAAATCCCTGCACTTCATAGGATAGGAAAGGGGAAGGAAAAATAGGATTGGTGGACAGAGTGCAGGAGAGGAGCAAAAATATGGGAGAAAGTCAGCTTCTTTCTTGCGTCAGGATTTCCATGTTTGCTGCACATGTGTTTTCTGGTGTGCTTTATAAAATCCTTCTTTCTGCAAGCCTGTGTTTGAAACTGCATGCTAAGGGACCAATTTGCATCTTCTGCATTGAGAGAAATGTGAGTGACATTTCCTATAGCACAGCTACACTTGGTGGCTGATACTAAAGTTCATCTGAATTTTATGGAATTTTATTGATTTTCTTTCTTTATAAAGCCACTGGCATTACAATGCAGATGGCCTCGCACTGCCCAGAGCGAGAATCCCAGCATACAAATACATAAGCAGGGGTTTTATGTTCTCCTCATTGCACACAAAAAATGCCTCTAACCATTTTCTTTTTTTTAAATGGAAGGAAGATCCTGCTTTTCACCTGTTTCTATTTTCAATGATGGTAGACTCTTTGATCTATGATATTGTCTGAAGTTTCAAACGCTACAACGCCTCCAGTTGTCATTTGCGTGATGGAAGATTTGAAAGTGGAGCATCTTCTAGTAATTATGAAGTTTAGCGAGCAGCTTTTTAGTGGGCCTCCGCCTCGAATCTTTCACTCAGATTTACATTTGCTGTGGGTGTGTGCAAGCAGCAGATGGTTTGTTGGAAATAATGACAACATTGAATGACTGGCCCACTCAAAACTATTAACAGCAAATTGTTTTGTTTTTTGTTTTGTTTTGTTTTGTTTTGGGGGGTTTTTTTTGTTTTGTTTTTTCATCTAGCATTTAATAGTTTTGACCATTATTGCAGTTAGTTATGATAATATCACTAAATTATTTGCTTAAGTTACAGATACACAACTTTAACATTGTTTCCACTGGTGTGATCAACCTGAGCTTCAATTCTAACTTTTTGAAAAACATAGTTAACATGCAGCATTTTGAACTGCATTGTGGGTGGGGGTTTTCTTTCAGTGTTTTTTTCCTAGGACTTCATGAATCTGCAGTAGCCACAGATTTCTAACACAGATTTCCTAAAAGTTGTAATGATAAGAGCTCATGCATTGGACACATACAGGTTCAAGGGCTGATATCACTGGACTGTACATTCTCACAAGCCAGATGTGGTTGCAAACGTTTGGTCTAACTATGGTCTGAATGCAAACCATCCTTAAGGACTGTCCTCCTGATCTGGACTGAATATGAGGCAATCCTGGTTAATATAGCAGGATGAAAATTTTATATGAGGACTCTTGCATATATATATTATATATTTCTTTTCTTTTTTTTCACCCCACTACTACAAACACAGCTGTGTGCACTGATGAATACTGAAGGTACAACAGGTCATCCATCACGTAGATCTGCATTGCAGTGTTTGTTGCCAAACTTCTGGTATAGAAACTTATAAATCAGCAACTGCTTACTTTCTAAGTGTGAGTAATTAAAGTTGAATAACTTTAAAATAAAACAACTTTGTTCCAATTAAAAGTAAATCACAGTTATTTTCTGCAAATTCTCCAAATGTTTCAGATTTTTAGATCATAAATAGTGTCTGTGTTTGTAGCTGTAAGTGTTAATAGATACCCTGCTGAAAGTACCTAATGAAGAATGTACTTAATAGTTCCTGTTTGGTTTGTATAATTAGTTATTTTTAAAGGGAGACGGGGTGTAGCACACAAAATGCTTTCCATCTGTATGTAAAAGATTAGCTCATGGTTGAAGTACAGTATGTCTACCTCTTAACTATGTTTTCTTGCTTGATGAAAAAATTCAAATTCAATTCTATTCCAGCGTGCTGTGCAACTATTCATTAGTTCATATTAAATAGAAGCAATAATTACAATTGTGAAATATCTGTAATTGCTGACACTATGTTAGTACTACTTTCTCATAGAAATGATGTGCATTTAAACTATTACCAAATAGTTTTCCTAGTGGTGCAGTAAGTTGAACTGAAACAAGAATAAATCTTTTTGCTTGTCCACTTCAACATATCAAAAATCAACATTTTTTTAGTCTGGTGTTCATGTATTTGCTTGAGTGGCTGTGACTTTGTGTCTGTTTGGAGAAATATGGGTGCTGGCAAAAAGCAAAGACTTTGTGATATACAAAACATGTGTTAAGGTTACAATGATAATCTTTTCTCATTTACTTTGGCAAAGATTTAATGTGGAGTTAGCAAATGTAATATAGAAAAAATATATCATATAAACATGTTTGTCTTATGGTTAAAACATCATATTCACACAGTTGGGTAACACACAAGTCTCATTTATAACAATTTTAGGTCAACAGAAAGAAAGGTGCTTTTTAAATGATGATTTTGTAGATGTATATAAATTGCGCAGGCTAACTGTGGCGTGATGTTATCGATTTCTGATTCAGAGCAGTCTGACTTTAAGTCAAATTTTAGAAATATAGGACACGATGTTAAGCTGTGGCGTATATTTTATGGATTGTAAATTTGTATCCGTATGAAATAAACAGTTTTTCCAAACCCATGCGCTGCATGATCACATGCAATATGCTGCTTAGTTTGCTTAACCAGTTGACCTAATTTACACGCATTTATTTGCATGTGGATGAGCACTCATGCAAGCACACAATGTTCATTTTTTGGTGATAATTGAAAGACGTGTTTCCAGATTGTGGATAAGCAAAGTGCACTTTACTGTTACTATAGAAGCCAGATCCCAATTGTATTCTTCTAAAGTATCGATCCCCGAGGACCTAAAAAATTGAAATTAGGATATCATACAATGTGTTTTTATGCCTTCCAAACAAAGTCCCAGCAAGGGCTTATAGTTTGGTTCGTCAAGAGAATAATCTGTTAGATTTCTGACAGTGAACAAGTGACATTATTACAGTTAGAGGTTATGTCAAAGTGACAGAAACTGAGGAAGAATGACTGATGAGCCATCAGGATAAGGATTTATGCAGTGCAAGTCATTTAATCTCTTTTAGAGAAAAGAAGGCACTGACTGATGCTGTGCTCACCCCATCGTGTGATGGAGCATGTGTATTCTTGTAGGTAGATACACGCACACACACACACACACACACACACACACACACACACACACACACACACACACACGCACACACACACGCAAATACACACACAAATCAAACACATCCTGCCTCTCACAGGAAATCATTGCAGTAATTAACGTCCTAGCGTGCTCCCTCATTGAGATTCTGATTGGCTGAAAGTCATCCTAAGAAGCAGCTCGGCACAGATCCCTCAGGTATTTTGCAAGAGTGAAATTATCCCAGTGCTTGCCAAGTACCAGGGGACACCATCAGCCTGTGTTAGTGTATAAACATTTCTGTTTTCCCCAATGCCCCTGTCCCAGTGTCTCCAGCCCAGACGGCACGAGCCATTTGTCAGCCTTGATTTAGATTTATCAACACACAGGCCTCCTGTGGCTGAATCTTGATCTGCACTCCTACTCAAAAGCCCAAAATTTAACGAACATTGTGTTGGTAAGGCATGGGGAGGGTTGATGTGAAGAATGCAATGAAGAGTCATAAATTGAAACAAAAACACAGAGTGGGCATGGGGAGGGTGAGGAAAGGTAGTGAAGCCTGTGTGGTGGTCTCAGCTCAAGTGGTACGTTGAGATTTCAGGGTTAGGATACAAAATGAGAGGGTGAGAAAGAGTACAGCATGCTAGAAGAGCAATAAGAGGCAGAGGTGTGGCAGTGAAGAGAGGAGGGCACCCTTTTGTTATAGGAAGGAGGAGCGCGTGTGAATGTATCTTTTGTGTGTGTGCGTGCATTTGCACGTGCGTGTGTGCGAGAAAAACATAAAAAGAAGGCAGGTGATTGAGAGAAAGCGACAAATCGACCACTTTTGTTTAGCAACATTAAAAAGCTTTGATTTTCTAACTAGCTTCATCTCCTCTGATGTCGCAGCAGATGTTCTTGGGAATCATTACATTATTCTATTTTACTGTGTTCAGATATAATTAAAACAAAAATTTTAAATGGAAATTTGGCGAATGCTTAATTACCTCCAGATCGTTCATCTCTTAGTCTTGCTGTGAATGCTGATTTCATGACATTTATGTAAATAAAGTGACCAAAATAATGTGGGCCGCATTTTCAAAACCTCTTTCGGGTTTTGAAAATGTGGTGTTGCAACAGGTGTATAATCTTCATGTTTTTCCACAGGCTTGATACTGAAAGGTTTGAGTTCACAACACCCCACTGGAAATTATTTGCACCTGATCATTGCATCTGCAGAGAAGAGTGAACTCTCCTTACCACCGGATCAGCATAAAGCTGCACATCGGCACGCTGTTTTAGGATATGTGCATTTTTGAAGTTCTTATAATGGTGTACTTTCCTGGTTCGGTGAATAACCAGAGAGTCCTAATAGAGTTATTTCTAACTCAGTGACCTTTTCTGTATATGTCCTGCTACCCACTGAAAAATCCACCGCAGCATCACTGTGGACTTTGCTGAAGTGGTTCTTAAGATTGCATATATTCCCTTGTTCGACTTCAAAATCCCCAAAAGCTCATTTCTCCTCAGTCCAGTAAAGTTTAAATTTCAAATTTTTAGGCTCAAACTTCTTTAATCACTTCTGTTAAAATAAAAATTTGAGGCTGTTAACAGAATCTTGCTTTTACTCTGCAATTTATCCACTTCTGTAATTTTGGTGTCAAATTTTCTTGTTTCATTTTGTATCAGCGCTCTATGACTTTTGCATTCTGACTGACTACACATGCCTTCCCTGTCTCATTAACACCTCAGTGGGGTTACTAAGACAAAGTGACTCATCAGTTACCCTTCCCAGACAGAATTTTCTTCCATTTCTCCCCCAACCTGTTTTAACTTTAAACTACTGTATGACACCTACTGTGTTACAGATTATTACTTGCAGCTAACATTAATTCAAACAGAGCTTTTGGCTGGTTTGTATTGGAGTTTAATAATCATATTTTGTAATTATTTCACACATCTTTCCGTCAATGATTGTTATTGATCTTTCTTAAATTAGGTGGCATTACGAAGCAATCATGCTTCTTTAGTTTGTTTATAATGCATTTTATATATTGTAGCCTACCAATCTACCTTTAGTCAGTGTTTTTCATTTCATTCTGGATATATGGTGCAGTGAGGACCTTTCTGTTGACATAACTTAGATGACACAATTGTTTGAATAGGATTTGATAAAGTCCACTGGGATATGATTGGTTAACAGTGATGGTCTGGGCTGGTGTGACCTAACCTTGAATAGCGAGCTCTGGTTTTAATTGAGTTAGTCAGGCTCCAGTTGGTATTCCGGTCAGTGGGTCAGCGCCTGCAGCCAGGCCCCTCGTGGGCCATTCGTTAAAGTGATGTTCTTCTTCAAGTGTTCAAATCACACCTTTTAATTGGCCTCCAGCTCCCTGGATAGGAGCCAATTACAGATCCCTTTATCTTTTACTCTGTATTTCTGTGCTTGTCCTTTAGCTGCAAAGTTCTTGCTATTCTTTTCCTGCTCACCCTTTTCTTTCAACACTTTACACTGTATAAACATTAGGTTTTTTTTTTTAAATAAAAGGCAGAGCTTTCTCAGGGTGCCTAGAAGGTAGTTTATAGATATCCACTGACAGTGAAGGCAAATTAGTTTAATTTTCTCGGGGGGGGGGGGCTCTTTTTGACCATAATACAAGATTTTACATGAACTCAGATTAGTTGGGAAAGTGATTCCAAAACTCTCTGGGGTAAAACAGAAAGGGCAGATGTGACGCCTTTAGAAATGATAAGACATGGGTAATAAAGGCACTATCTGAGAAAGCAGGACAAAATCTAGTGTGCAGAAAGGTTAGAAGACCAAAGGTTTGAGACGCGGGTGAGCCGGTGTCTTTTGTGAAATTTTTATTTCTGTTCCCACGGTGGACAGTTTCATGCTGGACCATCAGAACATGGACAAAGCTGATTTTTGAGAAAAAAGTTGGGGCACTGGCACTTGTTGCTGCACTGATCCTTCATTCAGTGTGAATTGCTAGAAAGATAAAAGAACATTTATTAAGTTCACTATCATATAATCGTATAATCCCCCACAGTGCCTCTTGTGGTATAATGGGCCTCTGTGTTCCCCTTCCTCGGACAGAGCACCTATTATGTCATCAAAAGGGGACGCTTAGCAGACGAAAAGGGGGGGATGAAAGCGAGGGTACCAACTACCTGTTCACAAAGGCCATAATTTTTACCGGTAATTAAAGGCTTACATTTCCCTGATGGATCATCAGGGGTCACAGAACAAACGAGGAGAAGGAGCAACAGAGAGGGAAAGAAGCAGGATTCTCCTCTGTTAAAAGCTCTCAGGCTTGTAATGGTAATTAAGGGCTTGTCTCTGGAGAGGGGACGATATTAGAGCTGCAGAGAAGCTGAGGTGGCGGAGGGGGTGGGCCCCAACTCTTTTATGTTCTCATTACCCTTACTCATTCCTCCACTTATTCTGCCCAAATCCTCCAATCCACCCTTTCACTGTACTTCTCACCCCTCTGCATCCCCCACCTCACACCGACTTCCGCAATGCAGAGCAAAAGTAATCAGTTCAGCCAACTACATTGTTCCACAGCTCAGCGGTGTTCTATGAACAAAAAAGCCACATCTTTACATACAGTAGGACTTTTTTTTTTAAACAGATTCTAAGATGTTCAAAGAGCTGCAGAATAAAACAAGCCAAGCTCTTTTCAGATTGTGTTTTGACCCTCCTCCAAGTAGAGCCAACTTTGATTGCTGCTTCCTGTCAATATATTGACCAACGTCCTAATGTCATTACAGTACCTATCTTTACTGTATTTTCTGTCCTGACAGAGCCTGCAGAGCTGCTGCTACCTAGCACAGTAGGTGTAGTCATGGTAACCTGCAGGCGGCTAAAGAATAGAAATGTTGACAGACACATTTGGAGTTTTCTGCGCTGCAACTCCCCACTCCTGAAACAGTAAACACACCTGCCCGGTTATGGTTCTCTAGAGATTTCACCTACTGCATTGAGAGATGAGCAGGGACAAGAAGCAGGATCAGATATTTTTAGCAAAGGGAATTGGAATGAGAATTTCAAGGAATCACCCGGGGATGCTGAATAGCTGTCATTCACCTTTTTTTCTCGATGCCTCCATTTTCATTACTTTCTGGCTCGCCTCACTCTTCCTCTGTCTCCTTCCGTAGCCTTGACAAAAGCACGTGTTTAAGTAGTCTACAATGTGATTGTGGGATGAATCTGAGACTGCAGGAAGCTTACATAGCAACATCACTCAGAAAATATATGTACCCTCACCTGCAACATGCAGGAGGGAGATTTTAATGGGTAAGCCAGAATGGCCTGTCAGTTTTTAACCACTGAAATGGATCTACCTATATTTGCAACATGTGCACACACACATATGCACAGAGACACATGCACACATACAGTACAGTAGTGTACATTGCTGTGATGTAATGAAAGCATATATGACACAATGCACCAGCCAAAGGCAGTTTGAAATGTATCACAGTTTTGTTGTTTACGGTATCATCTCTGTATATTACTTGTCTTGTTCACTCTTTTATCCTTCCTGTGTGCAAAAAAAAAAAAAAAAAAAAAAAAGGATTACACCGTACTGTGTGCACTTTTTCATGCTTGTTTCACACCTTGTGGGGGAAGAATCATGACTGACAGGACTTGTATCAGATTCTCCTGCAGAGTTATCCACAGGAAATCTTCACAAACCCGCTTTTCTCTCTCTCTCCCTGATATATACATATGCACACACTAACACTTTCTTCTTGGCTATTTTATTGAAAGCTTAAAATACCCTAACTCTGAAATTTAAGCCCGTGTCTAAAACTAGGCTGTGGGATATTGTTGTTTGCCATGAAAACCGTGTACAGTATCTCAACTTTTGCTTGTTTTCTATTCGGATGGATTATAAAGACCTATATAGAAGTGGAAAGCAGAACAATACTATTAATATCTTGGGAGAAATATATATTGCAAGACCAATATTATATGGAAAAAAGGAAAAGAAAGGAAGCACAGCGTGGCTCTAAAGACAGGGGTGGGGTACTGAGGCAGTCTGTCTTCTGGTAAAGACTTGGACAAAATTGTTGGTACACTTCTGTTAAAGAAAGACAAACCAACAATACTAACACAAAAGTAATAATAAATAAAAATTTGCTGAAAATTACCTAAGGAAAATCAGATATTGCTTTTGAATTGTGGTTCAACAGAATTATTTTAAAAACAAACTAATGAAGCTGTCCTGGACAAAAATGATGGTACCCCTAGAAAAGACTGAAAATAAGTTGACCACCGGAAATGTTAAACTAAGGTGTGTCCTGTAATTAGCATCACAGCTGTCTTCTAACTTGTAATCAGTCAGTCTGCATATTTAAAGGGTAAAAGTAGTCGCTGTGCTGTTTGTAATGTTGTATTCAGGTCCAGTGGGTTTGACCACAGCAGCAGATATTGCCAAAATGTTGATGCGGTTTCTTCTTTTGGATCCTTGACTTTCACTGTACAGATTGATCGACAGTATGTTGAGAGCTTGTAAAAAGCTGTTTTCACGTTGATCTGCTCCACTTGCACATATGGGCAAATGTTTGTGACATCACAAGCAATGTGAAAGCCCATTTCGAAGACCCCAAAACCAAATTACACAAACACAAGTGCAAAATGTATATATTTAGTGCAAAATACTGTGCTCAAGACCCTTTCTTTTATATGAGAGAATGAGCACATTTGTTTGCAAGTGTTCTTCTATTTTTAAGTTGTGTTTTGGACAGATATAGCATAGCATAGTGGTTTATGCATTCACTAACAAGTGAAAGATCACTGGTTCAGTGCTGGGAGGGGAGACAAAACCCTTGGGGTTGCATAAGGAAGTGCATCTGGTGTAAAAAAAAAAAAAAAAAAGAAAAAATCTGCCAAATCAAATATGTGGAGCTACCCACTGTGGCGACCTCTTGTGAATAATGGAGCAGCTGAAAGTAGCTTTACAGAGTTGTTGTATAACTTTGTAATTAAAAAATCCTCCTGAAAACAAAACAGTCCTTTCAGTAGACAAGATGTATCAAAGAAAATTGTAGATGTAGTTGTTCCCCTTTTCTGAATGAGGACACTGAGATGGCCGGTGGAGACAAGAAGGCTGATTTTCTAATTCTAATATTTTCACTGTGAACTGTTTTACATCTTACATATCCTGGACTGTCAGATTAATCAGTTGCAATGTGATGTTATTTTCTTTTATGCGCATGATTTCATCAAAGTAACAACAATTTATCATCGTCGGTTCCTCGTTTGGCCCTGCACTTTAAATACTTGAGCAAAAGATCCAACTTTCTTTGAACTCCCAGCTCATTGTGCCTTCCCTCCCACATACACAGGCCAAAGAAATGAAACAAATGGGCAAAGTGCGTTTCAGGGTGAGCAAAAACACTAGCATGTGATAGCACATCTTGTGCAAGACTTCACCTCACCTTGAAAATGAAGTACAGAGAGAACAATTGTGCTGAAGACTAGAGTGTGTTATGAAACATCAAACCCACTCTTGACTATGACTTTTTCAAAAGGCTCTCCAGATTGTTTCTTATCCTACAAATAAAACATGATGGTGGCTGTCACACACAGTAACAACACACAACTGCTCTAAGCAGTGGCACGAGAAAGACAAGTGTATTCAAGAGAAGGAGATGAGATAGAAGAGAAAGAAATGACACAATATGTGTGTTAATTTATAATCATGTTTGTATATGCATCGTGTTATTTTATTTTTTATTTTTTTTTTGGAGGGGGGGGCTGTCTGTTCATTCATCTGCCCCTCTGTCGGCATATCTGTCAATCTCACTGTGTGCTCTGTGCATCTGTGCTGAGTTTGGACAGCATCTGCAGAGTGTTTTCTGTGCAAGGTTTGTTTTCCTCTCCTCTGGCTTGGAAAGTATTCCTCTGTGTGAATCTGAGTGCCAGCTCTGTGAGGCCTAATTATCCCAAATACTGTGAAATCAGCTAAACATGCACCAAGAGTTGATGCAAATCAAATTTATGACCCTGCGCAGCACATATTATTTTATAGTCTTTAAAAATCCGATCACCATTTGTGGTCTCACTCAATCATTTACTAAATTTCCCAGTAAAGACCTGCCAGGCATAAGGGCTGGTTTGTTTTCTACTAGGTTTCGTTCCTATGTATTGTCTAATAAAGACCTTCTTTTGTTATTCCTTTGAAAAGCATAATGTGTACCTATCCTTATTTGGCATAAATACCCTCAGTGTGCTCTAAATGCATGCTGTAGACGTGAGTGTTTGCCAAATGAAAGTAATGTAGTATAATGGGCATTATAAATTCTAATGGATGGTGAAAACTGAACAGCTTGTTACTTTAAAGAGTTTTTGTCACAATGTGCCGACAAAGTAGGTAATTAATCCACAGAAGACAGAAAAACAAAAATTATAGCTGCTGATAATAATCCCCCACCCCCAACCGGTCACGGCAAATGGCTGCCCCTGCCTGAGCGTGGTTGTGCCAGAGGTTTCTTCCTGTTAAAAGGGAGTTTTTCCTTCCCACAGATACCAAATGCTTACTCACGGGGTATCATCTGATAGTTGGAGTTTGCTTTCTAAATATTGTAGGGTCTTTACCTTATTATATAAAGCAGTAGCACTGTTGTGAATAGGCACTATATAAATAAAATGTAATTGAATTCATTTCTCCACATGAGTAGTTTGGAAATATCAGCCCTGCCAATACATCGGGCATTATAAGCTATTTGCCTATACTGTATATCAGTATCGGCATTTATAACGGCTGATAAATTAACATTTAAAACGTAGAGAAGAGATTGGAGAAACACCCTTCAGCCATGTTGGATAGTTTGTCCACCAGAGAGCACTCTGCAACTGCCCTTTTGGCAACTCATGTTTGAAACACAAGGAGCAACCAGCTGATCTGAGCATAGTCAGTAAGCCATAACTTGAAGTGACAAGAAAACAAGATTATTTTTAAACTGCATTGTCATGTTATCTTAATAACCACATGTTTAAAAAAAGTTAGGGAAATCTCTATATGTTTTGTGTGTTTGTAAAACAAAAATACATCAGTCGATGTGTCAGCTTGTTAAATTATCATATATTGGTATTGGTCTTAAACATTCTATATCGTTCTGTTTGGAATAGTTTCTAAAAAGTATGATAAATACAGCCTGTACCTGCTTAATTCCATTCATCATAAAAATTGACAGGCTCTGGAGAAAAGTAACAAAATCTTCACCTTTAAAACTTAGAACTTTATATCTTTGTATGAAACCCAAAGTTAAATAAAACAATTGTTTTTTAATTCTACTGCTGACACGACTCCAAGAATTGCCCGCACCCAAAGTATTGAGATATAAAGAGTGTATATGTGAACTTTAAAAGTTTTTGTTTGCGTGCGTGCAGAGTTATAGCTGTTTCTCTCTTTAAGACATCTGGTGGTTTGGCTATGTTCTGGGACCTCATAAGACTTTGTAGTTTAAGCTTTTCAGACAGATAGAAAAAGGACGCCTTATAAGAGAAAGCTGTGTTATTAAGGCTAGATTACAAAGGCACTGATTCCGCTTTGTACAACTACAACCCATCGCCTCTAGTGCAAACCCAGCTTTGGTAAAATTATAGTAAAGAGTTATGTTATACTGTTCTCCACCAGATATCCATCTGTTGTTATAGGAAGGCCAAAGGTGTAGTCAGTCTCTGTGGAAGACTCTCAGACACATTGGACAGAAATTAAAAACAAGAAAAAGGGGTGGTTCTTAAGTCTAATTTCCATCAAGCGCCGTGACCAACTCTCAGCTGAGGGGAGGATGTCAATCACTCAGATTACATGGATTTGTTCCACACCCACGCATGTGTGAAGGCAGAAACAACACACAAAGACATGCACAGAAAAACACACTCTCAGGCAAACACTTAATCATGCACTTGTGCTGTACAAGACACGCATCCAGTCAGCGGGGGATATTTTTCACGCCTAATCTTGCCAAGTCTTGTAATGGCACACTTATTTGTGAACTTCAATAAATTAAAAAGAGATTTGAATTTTTGAGTTTGTACCAAAAGCAAGAATGCTTATTATTCAACAGACAGTGGGGTCGCAGGTATCCAGTGGAAAGGAGTTCAGTATTCAGTGTGTTTCTTCTATTAAGGAACTGGTGCTTTTATAATCTGCATTTTCATTATTTGCACATTTTTAGACCAAGCACTTCTGTTTTTTGAGCTGTTGCCTTAAAAGCTTTCCTGAAACCAAAATTAACTTTGGAGGGTTTTCCTGTATTTATCTTTGAAATTTAAAATTCAGTAATATCTCAGTAAAAAAAAAATTCACCTTCAGAGTCAGTTAAAGTCAACATAGATATCATTAATGTGAGTTTCCAAATGTTTCAAACCTCTTTGAGACTAATAACAGATCATAATAATAGTGATACTGCTGTGGGGTTTGATAGCATGGCAGAGATTTTAAAAAGCAGTTCATTCTCCTTTGCAACTAGTACAAATTATTCACCTTATTGTTCCAGTTCTAGTTAATAGTCTTTTTACCATCTGCTCCAACTTTGGCTGCCTTAGCATCATAATAGTTATGGCAGTCTTACTGGGCTTTAACAGGACTCTCTCTATCCCTGGATAATACACATTTTTCTGCTGCCTTGCAAACAGTCATCCACCTTTCGCTTCACCTTGCCAATTAAAACGCAGCTGGAGGTATACATTGCAAATGTAACGCCAGGGGAGAGTAAGTGTCATTTCAGATCATTTGGGTGTTATTTCAGCTCTTCAGTGAAGTGTTCTGGGAAAACAAAAGAAAAGCCTCTAAAGGTATAAAGAGCTGTTCAGTGAGAATCTGGTGTGACTCTGTAGATGGAGCTGAACAGCATAAAACAATCAGTCTCAGTAATGTTATATTCAAATATCCAACTTAAAATGTATAAATCAGATGCTCAGAATGGCGCAGATGATCTTCAGTTTCTGAATAACTGATGAAACAATGGATTATGCTGGAATTTGTTAAGCATTCCTAATTATTTTTGATGTTAATTAGAAAGACCTGTACATTGTTTTTAAAATCTTTATTCATTTTCAAGGATAAACTTTCCATCTCGACTTTTAACGCAAAATAGACCAGAAGCTGATAAATATTTTTGCCTTAAGATGCAATTTTTATATATCACAGAATGAGCAGATTATACATTCAGCTTCACACTGTATGTGAATGTGACAATGATGTTGCAGGTGCAACACCACCCACCGGTATTCTGGAAGTAACAAAGGTGGCTGTGAGAGCGTTTGGGGGAGTGCTGCATTTGGATTAGAATAAGACAGCAGGAGGCCTTCAAGTGTTTCCTGTGATTCCCAGGCAGCTCAGTAGAGACTTCCTCTCCAGGCAGCGGCTGCTGGCAGCTTGACATTCCTAGTTTACAATTGATCTGAGGGATATACGAACACCAGGGGGGCAGATTTATAAACAGAGGAAAAGGTAGATACTGCATCTGGGTCACACACAGAGATACGCAGTTGCCTGTAATATGTAATTTTGTACTGTATGTGCATCTTAAATAATAAATGTGACTGTAAAGCACCGTTGTAGTAAATTCTGTGTGTGTGTGTGTGTGTGTGTGTGTGTGTGTGTGTGTGTGTGTGTGTGTGTGTGTGTGTGTGTGTGTGTGTGTGTGTGTGTGTGTGTGGCACACAGGAGGTTCCTACTTTGTAGGTAGAGCGTGTAGCCTTTGTAGAGCCTGGCTGTGCACACATACCAAGCTGAGAGTGGCTGTTGAACTTTGGAAATGTCAGACATGGCTCCTCACAGGCAGCACTATCAGTTCATTCCTGGGTGTCCTCCCATCTTCCTTTCCTGCATGCCGTAAAACTTTTCTTATGCTGAAATTTTTTTTGGAGCTGTTGTTGACAAGAGGAGCACAGAGGAAACAAACTCTTAGTTCAAACACAGTCTTAAAGAGAATAACCCTTGCCAGATGCCAGGGCATCTGAGGAAGAAGTGCTGTGTTGTGCAGTGGTGTGCAGTGGGTTCAAAGATCATCGCACTAAGGGAGCAAAAAAAAACCAAAAAAGAACTGAAATCCTTGTATAATGTAATGCAATAGAACATCCCTGCAGTAAATGCTTAAATATTTAGTTTTGACTCTTAAAGAAAGGATCTGACTTAAACATAGTTGCTTTTGAAGTTGGCGTTAAGTAGCAGAGTTTCCCTTCGATTCCCTACACAAGAGCTGTAACATACTAATCAGGATTAACAAATGCAAACCTTGCACTCCTGCTTGTAAATCCTGCTGCAAAACAGGAAAAAGCATCCTCGCCACCTCCCAACCCCATCCTCTTCACGTCTTTCTCCCTGCACTACCCAAATGACGTGCCTTTAAGCAATTCACAACACTGACGTTCCCAAGAGGAGCGTCCACATAGTTAACAGTATGTGCTACACGAAGAGTCTCCCATCATATGTATATTGTTTACATGGCGTTTGCGGTTTGCTGAGATTACTGCACCCCAGGCCTTTTCCGGATGCCACTTCAATGGAATGAAAAATAAATACATTCATAGCATATGCCAGCCAAGCTCTAGCTTTATTTTTAATACATGCAAAGTTCATGGACATTGAAATTCCTGCATGAGTGCTAAAGGGTTGCCAGCTCTAATCAGCTCACAATTATGTCGCATGTAATGTTTGATATATATATATATATATATATATATATATATATATATATATATATATATATATATATATATATATATATATATATATATATATATATATATATATATATATATATATATATATATATATATCTTTTTGGTTTTTTTTGCTTTTTATCTCTGGTTCATTTATCTCTGGGCTTTCACAAAAATAACAAATGCTGCCAACAGCTTTAGTGCAGTAGATTTCAACAGAAACTTTTTTAATTGGTAGTGAAGTATCACCTTTTCTTCCATGTAAATACTTGCCCTCTGTGTTGAACCAAAGAGATAATCCACCCATTCACAGAGCCAAGAATCCATTGGCTCCCCAGTGACAATTACTTCTTCCTTCCACATATCAACTTGCAGCAAACTGTAGTTGTTGACTCCTGACCTTCCTTCATACCCAGCAGCTCTAAATAAAATAATGTTATTGTCTGTCTCCGCTCACTTCCTTTTGCCTTATTTTCTCCCGTGCGCTGTCTCGAGGGGGATTTTAGAAAGCTCTTGAGTGCCCTCATGTGTTCATTACCTGCTTTATGATCAGTGTGCTATATCTGTGTACCATTGACCAAATGAGCCTTAAAACCTGACATGTTCCCCTTGACATTCTTTGAAGGGAAAGACTGTCTGCTGATATCACAGCTGTACAGCCCCCAAAGTAGTTCAGGATGAGCATATTTCCAGCTTCTCTCATCAGACAACATTTGTATACACAGTGTGTATACATGAATCCGTGAATGTGGGAAGTGTGTGCCTCAGCCTATGTGTGTGTGATACCTAAAATGAAAAGAACTGGCAACATTGGTGTGTCCGTGTGAAGTCACTGACTTTAAAGGCACACATATGATATGATACAATATTTTTCAGGTTGTACATATACCTTTAACATGACAGCAGGGCTATCAATCATAACAGCATGTTGTCATCTCCTGTCTTTGCAGGAAGTGCCCTGAACCTCACTTGCCGGGCATTTTTTGGCTACAGCGGAGATGTCATCCCCATCATCTACTGGATGAAGGGAGAGAAGTTCATAGAGGACCTGGATGAAGAGAGAATCCAGGAGAGTGAAATCAAGTAAGAAACACATGGCTGCAAATCACTTTACTAGACTTGGCAGTAATGAGGAATTAATAACATATGTAGATAAATTTACCCCATAATATTAAAGGACGATGCAAATGGTTTTGCATCTCTTAGCCCATTAACTCCAAATTGCATACAGTAAACCAACCATTTTCCAGAGATGTATTCCCTACCTTCTAAGCAGCCGTTCTTTTCAATTAATTATGCTACAGTATGAACATGATGCAGAGGCTTGAAATTTATTATAAGCAATAATTCATTAATTTTATTACCTTTATATTTTTCCAGTTAAATTGCATTATCCTCCTGTGGACATACAGTACACAGAGCTGTACAAAAAAAATTTACCCTCAAAGGTTGGCCTATTAATCAAGCAAATTAACTTCAGGCAAAGGGCGACAAAAAGAAGAAAGCAACCCCCTGATCAATCAATATTTGGTACCAGAACTCTTATGTCTGATTGTAGCTCTCTTGATCTCTTTCCATTTTCAGCAGAAGTGACAGTTGACAGTTCTATCAAAACAAAGAAAATCTACAAAGAAAAAGGATTTTGTTCTGTACCCGCATCATTGCATGCATTAAGACTGTGTGTGAGAACTCTTAATTGCATATTCATAGGGTCTTTGGACACATTCTGTGCTGTTTGATGTGTTATTTATGATATTGGATATAAATGTAACAAATAAAATGTGTGAATGAAACAAAAAATATTTTTAGTTTAAAACATTTAACCATTCCTCGTAATGGAAACATTATTATAGTTATGAACCCTTTCTGTTATTTTATTTAATTAATTTATTTATTTGCCTAAAAATGAAGACAGTTTGGATTTGGAATCTGGAAAGAATTTGTGTAAATTTCTTTTCTTCTCTTTATCTTCAGTACAGCAGGATTCAGCCCATTCCCTGTGCACATATTTAGATGATGCTGAACACATTTGTAAAAAGCAGTTTAAGTGCCTTTACCTCGCTTAATGTCTTTCTGTAACATTGTAACGATTCCTCAGACGAGACTCGCTTCCGAGACTTACAGACATTTAAATCAAGCCCGTCTTCATGTCGCTCCCCTCCTACTAGTGTAGCACATTTAAACAAGTCCATTCTCTGGTCCATGTGCATGTTTCCCATTAGGGCTGTTTGGAGAGGCTGCAGCTCCTGGGAGACAGCCCTGTCAGATGGTTAACAACTGCCATTTTTCACACCGCCACCACTATGCTATCTCCCCCGCTGCACCCACCTATAGCAGCATGCAGATGGGCCGTGGGGAGCTGAGGAGGAGGGCTAGAAAGGGAAGAGAGGAAGAGCGGGAGAAAATAAGCAGGAAGCAAACAGGAAAGATGAGGAGTGAGAAAAGAAATATGACACAAATCACTGAAGAGTAGAGTTGAGAGGAATGTTAAAGGGAGTTCTTTTGCACATTCATTTGAACACGCAAAGAAACAAATGTCAGTTTAACCAACCCCCACTGCTCTACTGTCTGTCTATTTCTCCCTCTCTCTCTTTGTCCATTACTCCCGGACACCAGGATTCTCCCACTCACTGTCTGAGGGGTTATCATTTTAATAATTTAGACCCATATTACATGCAGAAGATCAATAATATATACAATTATCCACTTTCTCTTGCTGATGCTGCTGTCCTAGGCTTTTTCAGATATATCAAACGCCTTGATTTTACTTAAACACATACAGCAAAATGAGGACTAGGCAGAGAAGGAGAGCAATGGGGGGAGAAAGTATACAAGAAACTAAACACAAACTAATCTGTCCTTTACCTGCAGTCAAGCTCTTGCTCCCTTTTAAATGATACAGTGGACATGCTTTCTCAGGGTTACCTCTCTTCATCCGCCTGTCACCCACATGCTTTTCCTTTTATTACTAATGCATCAGCAGCCAAACATAAGCTCAGAGAAGAGCACTCATACCTTGAGAACAGAGTTTCTGCAGACATTTATTTACCCAACTCTCAGCCTATTGATTTGCTGGAGTTCATTTCTGTGGCAACCCGAGCACATAAATTCTCATTTGCGCCACTGGGACCAGGCTGTTGCTGTTATCATGGCATGGATGACTGGACATTAGCATAGCATGCAGAGATTAATAAATTAACAAAACAAATGTGGCTCAGCATAAAAAATAGGTGATCAATATGTTATTGACCAGGTTCATTTGGTGTTTTGCAGGTGTGCATAGAGTTGAATATATGAGAGAAATGAATAAGTTGGAAATTGATCACTAAATGAGCAAATACAGAGGTTTTGTTAGTGGGGAAGGGAGTGGATAAAGTGTCTGCAGCAGCTGTAGGTTGAGAACAATTTTGCAGTTTATTCATTCTGCTAAAGCTATATCACTGAACTCAATCACCCATCAAAAAGCAGAGGTCCTTGCTCCAGGTTCTACAGAAATTTACAAGGTATTCTGCAAAATCCGACCCAGGTCATCTGATTAACCAAAGTAGGAATAGCTTCATATGTAATTGTATCCCAGCTGTTATGTGTCCTTCAGATCTCATCTGTATCTATGACCCTGTTTACACTTGGTTTTAAAAGCTATGTTGGGTGACTGGGTCGCAAGTGGAGAGCCAAGATACATCATCATTTCTGTGTCCATCATTAGACTCTAAGGTTTCCAGCTAACCTCTGGTTCACATGTTGTTACTGTCAGTGTAGCTTCCACTAGAAGGTCAAAGGACAGTGATATTTTGTCTGCTGTCATTCAAGCAAGAGATTAACAAGGGCTAGCAAAGAAAACAATATATTTATCCTTCAGTGGTGATATATTTTCCTACTGCATCCTGATGCAGTCCTCATGTTAGCGATCCAACAGGACACATTCGAATTTACACTACAAAAGACATGTGGCCAAACGTATTCAAAAGCATCCCAGCAAGCGGCACGAGTGACCAGATCAAACAGCCTCTTCGCAATGCATCTTACTCGTATGGTCATCACTGTCCGCTGTCCACATTTCGAACCAAGCATAGACAAACTTTAGGTTTTCATCATCTACACTCATGATTCCCGTAGTCGTTATTCATCAGGTTGAATGGCTGTGTTGTGTCACATGGTGTGATAATGTGAAATGAAGACACCACTTATACACTTAAAAATTACTAATACCATTAAAATTACTAATACCGCACTGTAAAACTGCTCTGGGAGAAGGAAAATTCCTGGTTTGAAAATGTTACTTAAGTAAAAATATGGAACTACTCTTACAAAGATTTACTTTAGGTATTGAAAGTAGAAGTACTGCTTGGAGAAATATCCCCACTATTACTGTTTTCACATATGAACTCCAGACAATGTTGGGAGAGTTAAGATGAAAGCCTGAGGTTGCAGTTTATCGCAAGGAGCACGCAGCAGGAGGTAGTCGACCTCAGTCACATTCTCACTTCAGGAAATACTGGTTCTGCCCAAACAGAGCATGCAGGAGCCTCGGCTGGGGCCTTTCTGTGTGGCGTTGGCAGTAGCAAGCAGTTGAACAGGTGTAATATTCACACATTAAAGCAGATTTTTACTGCTGTAGTTGGTTAAGGTGGAGCTCATTCTGAACTTTTCCATTTCCAAGTGAAACTAAAGATCATTTCATGCTATGTTGATATGATTTTTTTTTCTTAATTGGGTGTTTTATAAATAATGCTGAAAATAGTAAGAAATGTCTTCATAGTGCTCCGTTTTTCACATATTTTGTGTCTGATTTTAAAGTAAATAGTAACTAAATGCTGTCAGGAAACACCAAAATTAGGACTTTAGTATCTTACCCAAGGACACTTCGACATGCAGACTGAAGAAGCCAACCTTAGTGGATGATGCATTCTAACTTCTGAGCCACAGTCCCTCAGTGCGGTGTTTGAGTAAACATACATAGTTAGGGTTAGGGTCACCACTGCTTCCTGGACCTGAATTATTCCCATGCCTCCTTCTCACAGCCCGTATCCTACTGCGCAACAAACTCTGAATCATCAGTACTGCCGTTGCCTCTTCACACACAGCCCATGATACACTTTCAATTACCGATGCCAATTCTCCCAACAAGCTTTCTTATGTGCAGTTTATCAGCTTGAAGGCGAGAAAGAAGTGAGATGCTCGAGAGTCATTATCCCCCTACACGTTTAAACACAAACACACACATGCAAACACTCTCTTCTTTCCTCATCCCACTCTTCCTTCTCAGCACAGTAATGATACACACACTCACATACAAACAGAGGAGATCTTTTTCTCATTTGCACTTTGTTTCCTCCAAAGAGTCATTTGTGCTGAGGGTGCTGTAAAAGTAGGCTAAGTAGTGTGTCCAAGGTATGAGGGAGCATTATCTCCCTATTCTCTCCTCCATCAGGCTCAACCAGCCCAGCGGGGGACACTCATTTACTTTATGGAATATTACTTTCTCTCCTTCTCGCCGTTACCATGGCAGCTGCTATAAAAAGATTTTCTCCTCATCGCTATTATTTGATTTCCTCCCGCACAAGCTGAGGAAGATCCCTTATTGATTTTCATTGCTCATATGTTTTGAGTGCAAAGAAAGAAATTAACATACCATGAAGTACTTAACGGAACACAAAAGGGGCTTCATCAAGATACATTTGTACCACAGAAACACTATTTTGCATTGCTTAACCTTCGTGAATTTCAGCGCAATATCTGTTTAACAGCTCTGACTGATGTGCTTTGGGTCCTGACTCCTGAAGCCCCCATCACATGCTGAACATACAGCTTTTGATCCCATTTAATTGCATTGATTACAAGTCACTCCCCATCCACCGATTGTTTTTGAAGCTGAGAGGCATTGTTTGAGTAATGTTTGCTTTGTTTGTCTTGCAGGGTTGTCAAGGAGCATCTTGGTGAACAGGAAGTTGCCATTTCATTAACTATTGACTCTTTAGAGGAGGATGACCTGGGAAATTATTCCTGTTATGTGGAAAATGGCAACGGCCGTCGCCAAGCTACCATCCAGTTGTTCAGGCGGGGTAAGGGCTCTTTTACATTTCCTACTGCAAATTTAAAGGGACAGTTCACCTTAAAATTAAATACCGGTACACATGACACCCCCCAGCCTGTAGTGCTGTTCATCCATGTACATTATTTTGGTGTGAGCTGCCTAGTTTTGCAGATATTGGCTGTAGAGATGTCTGCCTTCTCTTCAGTGCAATCAAAGTAAATGGTACTCGCCTTGTGGTGTAAAGAGCGCACATTTGATAGACTCAACAGCAATCTCATGATTTCAGAAATCACAAACATTGTTATGATCAAGTTAATGTCTACCTATATTTTTTCATGTGTAGCACTAAGTACGTGCTTTTCTTGGGATGGGCTTCTTTGCTAATTTAGGGATCCTTGACTCACTGCATGAAAGAAACACAGTTAAAGTCCAAACCTTATGAACAACTGCATTTACAAGGGTAGACAGCAAGAACAAGAATGCATTAAATTGATTCATTTCCAGTATGAGAATTGATGAGCAAATGAATGCTTGATCTTGGAATGGCACATAATGTGTGTGTGTAAGGATGACTGGGAGGATGTGGATTTAATTCTCAGGCTGTTGGTAAATAATGAGCCAGATGAAAGTTAATAAAATGTCTGAATGATTAAGTTAATGTTAATTCAGACTAATTCATATTAATTCAGACTACCAACAACATTAACTGTGAGGCAGCTGAAGTTAAGCTTCAGTCTGTAGTGATAGCCTGGCTTCCAACAGTCTTGCCTGATTCATGGAGCAGGTTCAGAAGGGCACAGCAGTGATGCAAACAGATGTCAGCAGCTGATGTTGGTTCTCAGTCTCTTGCAGCTGATGTCGATTGGATTCTGAATTGCTACCAGGCACTCTGTGAAATGGTGAGGTTTTTGGCTTGAACTAGTTTAGAATAAGGATATATTTCTGTATTCAATTAGCAAAATTAAAGTTGAACTTGAAAAACTGGAAAGCGAAATGAGATTATGCAAAAACTGAAGACTTTCGCAAAAAGTACAAATTTAAATCAATACTATAAAGATGTAAAGAGCGTGGGCCTTGATATGATCAGTCCCTTTATCATGCTGGTCTCACTGGGATGTCCTCTAAGGGGTGACCAAGATTATTTGCACTGTTATGGATTCTTGGGCCAAATTTGATGTTTAAATAATAACTTTTGTTCTAATTTCCTTTGGACGGATTCAAGTATTTTTAACTATGAACAACAGTCTTCCTTTCTTCACAACTACATAAATAAAAGTGAGTATAGTGTGTTCAGAAATAATTACATGTTCTGGTGTGTGTGAAGAGAAAATGGTATTAAAACAAGAATCATATTTCAAAAGATTATTGATAGCTTCAGTAGAGTATAATATATGGATGACTAATCATCATAGCATCATTTCTAACAATATAACAAGAGATGAAATATTTCAGAAATATTCCTCAAATGACCAATTTTTTAAATTAAGAGTTTCAGGCAGTGTGATGATTAAAGTTTCACAAGCCTGGGTGGATTATATAATATTAACATCTTGCAATGAGATCACTGACATAACAGTTTAACAAGCAACATGTAATTACACTCCACGATCTAGTCGATTAACACTTCACCTGAAAAGTTGTCTTCAGTAAGAAGAATGCAGTTTGTCCGCTCCTGGTGTGCATTCATATATGTGATTGAAACATGGGTGTGATATCTCCAGCGAGGGGGAAACAAGTCATGTGTGTCTGTGTGTGTTTACAAGAGAGAAAGAATGTTCAGCCATAGAAGATTAAGAGTTACATTTGTGTTTTCTGTCTATTCCTGCTCATAATGATGCCTCCTGTAGAAGTTTTATTTCTTTTCAGATCTTCCAATTATAGAAATTTCCCTCTTGTTTGCACAGTCCTCCCTAACAGTACACTAGAAATACTAAAACACCGCCAATTAACTGACAGACTGAAATCTAATCTGTCAGTTAAATGGCTGTGTGATGGGAGAGAAGTAAATATGCAATTTTACTTCTAGAGCACACTTAAAACCGAAGTGCTTTATACTAAAATAGAATAAACAGGTTCCTAAAAAACTGACGCTGCATGCATTTACAGTGTTTACATGAAATAGCCCAACAGCAACCAATCCTCCAATCACAGCTCCAGAAATCAGCAGTTTCCAAAAGCTTGACAGTAAATCTATGTTTTCAGTTTAGATTAAAACTGTTACAGTTCAAACTTGTTTGAAGTCACGCCGGAGTTTTGGTGGAATAACAGCAAAGGTATGAGCACAGGAAAGACTGAGTAGCAGACCTCAGTAATCTTAATGGAGTGTGTAGATGCCGCATATTTACCACATATGCAAATGCAAGAACATTTAAGGTTTTAAATACACTGAAGTAACATGACCCCTCTGTTTTGTCCGATTCAGTAATCTGCCTGCAGCATTTTGGACTAATTGTAGTTAAGATGTGACAAAAGCATGCATAACCCTTTCCAGAGCAGAAGTTGTTCTGTTTTTGGTTTTAGTCTAGAGATCTGAGCTGGAAGAAACTGCTCTTGACTTTTGCATTTTAAATTTGTGTCAAATATTATCCTTGTCATGATCCAGTAGCGAGGCAGGCAGGAAGTGGACCCAAAATGCAGAACTCAGAGGCAGAAGTAAACACAGCTTTCATTGCTGGCAGGTAACAGACAGTAACCAAACATAAGAACATGGACACTGCCAGCTGGGCGGAGACACAATAGGGAACTCACTACACCATAAGGGACACAGACAATATATACACACGAGGTATCAAGAGGAGAGTGGGAACATCTGGGGCGAACAGGTGAACAGGATAACACTAATGAGACAAAGGAAGCAAAACTAAACACAAAGCACATAGGACATGGGACTGTCAAAATAAAACAGGAAGAGACCAAACATGATAACGCAGACTTGACCTAAAGAAGGGCTGGCACGCATAGGGAATCTAAACATGACTAAATGGAAAGCTAAACACACAGGGAACAACGGGAAGTCAAACTGAACACAAGACATGGACCAAGACAGACACAGGAAGACAACAACAAAGGGAACCAGGAAGTCATTAACAATAATGATAACTAACGACCGAACAAGAAACTATAACGAACAAAGAATCAAAATCAAATGCGAACAGGGAACATAACAGAAGAACTCAATGAAAACAGAACCTAAAAGAACTAAACGCTAAACGCTGGGCACACGGCCCAGGACCATGACAATCCTGAGGTTCTTAAGCTGTGTTTTAAAGCTCCCCTTCCATACAGTTATTGTCCAGATTGTCATTTATATGGCAGAAAGTTCGATGACACTTAGAACTACTTGGAACTATTATAACTATAGCATGTTGGGTTTGTTTCTTACCTTTTTTATTCAAATTCCTAACTGTACAGCTCAGCTAAGCTGTACGTGATGCACCTCTACATCCTGTGACGAGGATGCTTCCTTCAGTATGAGCCTCTTGTAGGTTTCTTTTGCACAGTGATGCAGCTGGTGGGTTTAGTTTGAAAGGAGAAATTGTTTCTATCTCTTTGAGGATTACAAGGTGAGTGCCATTTAGTTTTATTATAGTCAAGAATATGCAGATATTTCTACAGCTAATCCAGAACTGGGCACTAAAAGAATCTAGATTGATTAATAGCACTACTGGCTGAACAGAAACAGAAATACTCAAATAGACTTTTATGTGTTTTTCATGTTCCCCAGTAGCTGTGTAGCTATTTTGGTGCTGTAGCATGACTTGTCGGAAGCTCTTTTCACACACTGGTTGTCATCCTTAAAGAGAGGTAATTTGATGGTTGTTTAAACAGCAAATTGGTCCTCAGCTTTTCCCAACAGGCCAATAAGTCCAGCATACAATTACATTTTATGCTGTTATATGTCTGTTTCCCCACTTTAATCTCTGTCTCTGCAATCGTCCTTTGTAGACAGCCATTTTAGCAGTTTTTGCAGACTGCAGACAACTTCATTTAGCTCTCTTTGTAAAAGCAGCAGTTGCAAAAAAAAAAAAAAAATGGATGCTACGAATGACTTCAAGGCAACACCCCCTCCCTCCCTATCTCTCTCTCTTCTCATCCACATCTGATGTTTATTTCATGTTCTCTGTTCCAAGAATGCATCACTCACAAGCCCTGCAGCAGGTCTAATATCTCTGCAGGCTCCCTTTCCTTCCATCTCAAAAGAAAGAGAGACATGAAAACAGAGGAGGCAGAAAGGAAGTGGGGGGTCAGTAAAACATAAACAATTTCAAGAGTGAAGATTATTGCCGATAATGAGTTAAGAGCATTAAATTCGGTTAAAGTCGGAAGAGGCCGGTAAATAGCCAATTAGAAGCCCAAGAAGACATTGCTGTTTTCCTGCAACACAGTGTCGGGTGTTGCTTATGAAAGAAACATCAAATATAATGCATGAACCAATGTCAAAGATCTGTCTTTACAAGTTAAAGAGCTTTTTTGAGATTTGCCACATACACTTATTTCTCATGCCTGTAAAGTAAATACAAAGCTTAGCACAGAGACTGGAAACAATAAGTGGAAATTGTTCTGGGCTTAGCCAAAACTAGTCCACCCACATAGCTTCCTGTATGACTTTTACACTTTGGCTTTTGTATTTATTAGAATACAAAATATGGTTGGTAAATTAATCTTTAGATGTGCTTGAGGGCAGATTTTGTTACCTTCAGACATAGCAGCTTTTCCTGTCTACAGTTGTTAGGCTAAGCTAAGCCAACTGGCTGTTGTCAGTGGTAGTGAACCCTGATCTTTTTATTTACTCTCATTAACACAGACTATTGCTAATTTTGTATTATATGATAACCTACTATTTATTAAATTAAACTTGTTTGAGAATAAATAATTATTAAATCCGAAACGTGTAGCTAAAGTTAAAGGACTTTTAATAAAAAAGTAAGATTTTATAACTTCACAATATTACTGTTATTACTTTAATATGTACCTTTGCTGTGTCTGGGGTTATATAGAGAGTAAATTGGCATATAGCCTAGAGAATGCAGGGTCACTGTGCAGCATTTCAGCCCACAGTGTGACAGAGATATAAAGTGAACCTGCTCTAGCTGAGCCTACCAGGTAAATGCGGCTTTAATACACACCATAATTCATCCTTCCCCAAGCTAGGTCTCTGGGGAGATGAGAAGGAGATAATAGAGAGGAGAAATGAATGGAGAGACAGAGAGAAAGTGGGGAAGGAGAAGTAAGAGAACTCTGAAGAGAGTGGGTTATGATGGAGAGATGAGCGACAGTGTGATGAATAAACTAAAGCCTCTTGTTTTGAAAAGCCTCCATCCATGTCCAGAATTGTCCCAGTCCCTCTATGGATGACAGCCAAAGTGCAAAGCTGTGTCACTGCCGCGGTGCTCCAAAGAAATGAACCCAGTTTCTCATTATCTCCTTTTTTTCCCTATGTGTCTCTCTGCTATGTGCCCTCTCATTTTTCTCAAACTCATTATGAGACTCGTGTCTCTGAAGATTGATTCTGCATCGCTCTGAGCCGAGCACTGAAAGTGCTGAAGATCGTCCAGATTTTAGGCAAATGTAAACGTGTCCTATAAGTGCATCATTCTGTGAGCTTAGCAGAAATAATGAAACAAAGTTTCAGTTTGAGTCCAAACTGGTGTACAATACTGTCATGGCAAAAAGAAAGTACAAGCACTCTAGATTCTTAAGTATGTTCAGGACATAATTAAAATAATATGGTCCTTAATAAGTCTTTAATTTGGGTACAACATAATACAACCTCAGATGAACAACAACAACACGTTATACCATGTCATTATTTAAGCAAAAAGTTAGCCAAAATGCAGAAACAGTGTGTGAAAGTCCACTCTCACTGCTTCCATAGGAATTAGGTAGCAGCCAGGTGCTTATGGTGTGGGGTTGTTTTGCAGGAGTTGGGCTACCGAGACATTTTGGACAATTTCATGCTCCCAACTTTGTGGGAATTGTTTGGGGATGGCCTCTTCCTGTTCCAACATGACTGCACACCAGTGCACATAGCAGGTCCATGAAGACATGGATGAGAGAGTTTGTCCACCATAAACTCCCCTGCATACCTAATGATTTTAGAGTCAGATATGAGGCCGTTTGTTCAACAGGTAAAGCTTATCTCAAACTGAGTCATACAATAGGATAATGATCCCAAGCAAACCAGCAAACAGAATGGCTGAAAAAGAAAATCATGGGGTGTGCTTAGTTTTTCACATACTCCTGCTGCATTTTGGCTTAGTTTCTTTCAAATAAATAATGACTCAGTATAATATTTCATGTGTTTTTGTTAAACCTGGTAGAGACTAGATTTTTTTTTTTTACTATGTCCTGATATGTAAAACCTTAGAATTGTGAGAGTGTTTGTCCTTTGACAGTGACTGTAAGTGACCATTTTAGCATATTCCTGAGAGACAAAACTCTAAATGGAGTTTTAACCATGACTATCTCAGCAGTCTGGGTTATTTTCTTGTCTGTATGTGTTGTCCTCAGCAGAGCTCATGTACACCGTGGAGCTGGCAGGAGGGCTGGGAGCGATCCTGCTGCTACTCATCTTTCTCATCGCCCTCTACAAATGCTACAAGATTGAGTTGATGCTTTTCTACAGGAGGCACTTTGGCAGTGAAGATGTAGATGGAGGTAAAGACAGAAGAATGTCTGTTAAAAAAAAAAAAAACCTCTTGTTTTTCTCTGCCTGTAGCCTTTTAACCTTCATTTTCTTCACACTTTTTACACCAGGACTTTCTTATCCAAAAGTCGATGACAAGCAAGCAATGATGTCTCTGTATGTTCCTTTGTGGGTTTGGTTTCACAGTGGGTTTAGTTTAGCAGGTTTTACGTGTGTGTGTGTGTGTTCTCTTACTTTCATCCAAAGCAGACTCACTAGTAGCTACAGATGTTTACCCCAGTGCTATCTCAGTGACTGCATTTCGTCTGCTGTTGGTATAGAGGTGCGTGTGCTTGTGTATGTATCTTGGTGCCATGACTTCACTTGGAAGGGAGGAGATGGTTTTTCAATTTGTTGCCCATTTAAAAAAAGATCAATCTCAGTATGTCATGGAATGAAGCCCACCCTCTGCTGCCAGATAGTGGTACACAGCAACCAGGCAGGCTTGAAGCACCATCCCTGAGGAACAAATAGGAGTGTAACAATCCTCAAATTAGAAAGCAACTTTTTGTTTTCTCTGCAGAACAGAGTTAACTTTTGCTTCACTTAAGGATTTGTCTGTTTGTGTCCCAGTATCATTCCTTTGTGTTTTGCTTCTTCTTTTTTTTTTTTTTTCCCTTTTGCTTTCTTTTCAAGAATTCTGGAAAGGCAGAAGTCACTGGATTGTTTCTACAGTGGCATAAATTATCCATTGCACACAGCACTGTAGATTCAAACTTCCACATGATTAAGTCATGCCGTCAGGGACCGCTGATACAAGCTGTTTTTGATTTTCCAACTTTGCTAGGTGGTTAATTTGCAAGGTTGGTTGCTAATTTGAAAGCTTTGTTTGATGTTTGGATCCTATCGAGCACAGCCGTGGCCCTTCCAGTAAGTTTCAAAGCTGCGCATGCTCCTCAAAAGAGTTTTTGAAGAAGCCCCTCTTCACTTTCTGGCTGGCCCACATTCCAGTTTCCACAGAGCATAATGACTAGGACTTAGTGAACATGTCACCAGCACTGTTCTTTTCCCTATTTTCTATTTTCTACCTTCTCAGTTCTTACCACTGTCTTCTGGGAAATCAGTTTTAGGTGGGAAGTGAGTACTGCTTGTGCCTTGTTTTGGGTTGTTTTTGTTTTTTTTTAATCTACCCCAATTTATTTCTTGTGTACACTACATGTCCAAATCAACATGACAGCACTGGCAAAGTTAGTACGTGTTCTTGGGTGTGCGTCTGTTTTTTTGAAATATTCTCTATTCCAAACAAGAATGATAAGAATTTGACTGCATTCAAGAGACACTTTTGGGAATACCATTTGCAAGCAAGGCCTTCTCCATGAACATAAGTAGCTAACTTCATGAACGCTCTTGTGGCTCAGTTGAAGGAAATCCCTGCTGGCAAATTCTAAAATGCAATGGAAAAGAGAGAGTGGAGGCTGTTACAGCAGTTTTTTAAAGCAAACGAGATCAGTACTGAACAGAAGCACAATCATGTGTCCCGTAGGAATTTTTGAAGTTTTACTGTAGGTTAGACTATAGACTCAAAATGATTTATTTGGCTTGGTTTTATCATCAGAAACTCTGCCCAAGATATCATTACAAACTCCATTCACTTAATCGGTGATGCTGCTCTTCCATTTTGAGATGTTTGATAATCTTATCTAAGGCATGACAATATATATTCCATTCAATTTAGTGCCAAATCACAACAAACAGTCACCTCAAGGTGCTTTATATTTTATGGTAAAGACCCTGCAATAAATACAGAGAAAACCCAACAGTCAAAATGACCCCCTATGAGCAGCACTTGGTGACAGTGGGAAGGAAAAACTCCCTTTTAACAGGAAGAAACCTCCAGCAGAACCAGGCTCAGGGAGGGGCAGTCATCTGCAATGACAGGTTGGGGCTGAGTGGAGAATGTCAACTTTGCATTAAAATTACACAATTGGCTGATGGACACCTAATGACAACCTTAACATTTATACACACCTTCACATTCATGACAGGTGTCGTGCATAGACTGTGTTTAAAAAAAGAGGTGCCTTAAAACTGCATTCTTTTTTATGGTCAACAGGGGGCAGTTCCTTTGGTTGGAAAATCAAGTCCAACTGTATGGACTTCTATGAGAAAATGATGCCAAGCATGTACTACTTGCTTGCTGTATGACCTTAGTAAACACACCCCTGATGAGCTTATGGTCTCAGGCGGTAGTTTCAAGTCTTGTTTAGGACCGCATGTTCATTTTGTAAATTATGGTCTGCGTTAAAATACAAAATGACAATAAACCAGGGTATCCTTTAAGGCAAGCCTACTTTGTGATTGAAACGTCATTAAATGTTCAGCTTTTGAATTCAAAAGTTGAGTCCATGAATTAGTGGGTGAAATCACAGGGGCTACATTCATCTTTTATATACAGTCTATGCTGTTGTGTCATGGTTATGAAAGTCATGTTGGTCTTATGTACACCCCTTAAAATAGTGATACCAAATAATTCATTGCTTGAAACAGCCATTTAATGCAATTTCAAATATATATATATTTATTTTAAAATGTAAAAAATCAGTTATAAAAGTTTACTTTGAACCCTCAATAAGGAGTCTGTCATCTTGTGTTATAGGTAGTTTTAAAAGTTAGAACCATTGTGAAAGTTAAGCCAACACAATTGCAGAATTGTGTAAAGCCAGTTGTCTGGGAATAAAATGTTCATCAGAGAACATTGGTGCAGTGTTCCGGTGTTATGCTTTTGTCTGTGCAATGAAAATGCCATCTGCATTTTTCATGACTGATTCTCCACTCTTTCTTCCTATTCTTCAGAAAATAAAGACTATGATGCGTATTTGTCTTACACCAAAGTGGACCCTGACCAGTGGAGCCAGGAGACCAGGGAAGAGGAGCGCTTTGCCTTGGAGATCCTCCCTGATGTCCTGGAGAAACATTATGGCTACAAACTCTTCATCCCAGATCGAGACCTCATTCCAACAGGAAGTAAGACTGTGTGTGTTTGTATGTATGCTTGCACTCATGATAATGTTTGTGCCATACTGTAAAGAAGTGTAAGGGTGTTTTATTTATATATTATTTATATATATATGAAATTAAAGGAATACTAGAAACATCAGATTGCAATAGGAAAAAAACATGATGATTAATTTGATGGAAACTAAGGTGATCAACCTACACAGGGCTGAATTCAAACACACTCCAAAAATCTAAGTGAAAAAATGGTTAGGTCAGATGAGCATGGGGACCAGTGAATGGTACAAATTTGTGATTGTTCAAGCTCCGGGAGCTGTCTGCAAACTCTGACCACGTGAGGTTGGGCATTGTTGTGCACCAGGAAGAACCCAGGACCCACTTGACCAGCATAGGGTCTGACAATGGGTCCAAAGATTTCATCCTGATACGTAATAGCAGCCAGGGTGCTGTTGTCTAGCCTGTAGAGGTCTGTGCATCCCTCCATGAAGATGCTTCCCCAGACCATCACTGACCCACCACCAAACCCCTCATGCTGAAAGATTACAGGCAGCATAATGTTCTCCTCGGCTTCTCCAGACCCTTTCATGTCTGTCACATGTGCTCAGGGTGAATCTGCTCTCATCTGTGAAAAGCACAGGGTGCCAGTGGTGCACCTGCCAAATCTGGTATTCTATGGCAAACACCAATTGGGCTCCATGGTACCAGGCAGTGAGCACGGGACCCACTAGATGATGTCAGGCCCTCGGGCCACCCTCATGAAGTCAGTTTCTGATTGTTTGGTCAGAAACATTCACACCAATGGCCTGCTGGAGGTCCTTTTGTAGGGCTCTGGCAGTGCTCATCCTTTCTTTGCACAAAGGAGCAGATACACGTCCTGCTGATGTGTTAAGGAGCTTGTACAGCCCTGTCCAGCTCTCCTAGAGTAACTGCCTGTCTCCTGGAATCTCCTCCATGCTCTTGAGACTGTGCTGGGAGACCCAGCAAACCTTCTGGCAATGGCATGCATTGATGTGCCATCCTGGAGGAGTTGGACTACCTGTGCAACCTCTGTAGGGTCCAAGTATCGCTTCATGCTACCAGTAGTGACACTGACCCTAGCCAAATGCAAAACTAGTGAAAAAACAGTAAAGATGAGGAAGGGAAAAAATATCAGTGGCCTCCATCTGTAAAACCATTCCTGTTTTGGGGGTTGTCTCATTGTTGCCCCTCTAGTGCACCTGTTGTTAACTTCATTAACACCAAAGCAGCTGAAACTGATTAACACCCCCCTCTGCTACTTAACTGACCAGATCAATATCCCAGAAGTTTAACTAAACTGATGGTATAAAAAAAAAATAAAGTGTTCCTTTAATTTTTAGTTTCAGTGTTTGGCACATTGCTCACACCTTGTCACAGTCTGTTTGGTCTGTTTTTGTCCTCACTGTTGGTTTTCCACTGTCACTGTCTTGTGTTTCAATGTCTGGTGCTGTCAGGGCAGACTCAAGCAAAGGATAGCCACACACATAAGTGATGAACAGATGCATATTTCAAAGTTAAAATAAGGGAATAGGAGGGAAATGCAATATTCGGTCCAATACTGTCAACATGAACCCTTTTTTTTCTTGTATCCTCTCAAACCTCTCGATAAAAGGAGAAGATCATAGCATTTCTCACTAGCTGTTCCCATACTGTGTACTACAGATATGGGAATACAGTATGCAGTGTGTACTGGGAGCTGATATATTGAACAAATTTATCATCCTCTCTGGTTTTCATCCATGCATTAATAAATCCATGAAAATTCTGTCTGAACATATTCTCATGTGTGCTAACTCTGTTTAGCAGTCTGTCTTTGCCAGTGGTACACAGAGTGCTCTAGTTAGCAGCGATGCTGTGTGTTTCTACTGTAGTTTTCATGTGGAAAAGATAAAACGCAAACACATCCTAGTTGGTCCAGACAGAATTAAACATCAGTGGATAATGTGTGAAGGCTCTGAGCCCTGCTGACTGAGCCGCTTCTATCCTTTAATCAAAAGAAAATTGCCGCCAGCACCACTGCCAAGCAAAATCATTGTAGATGAATGTCCAATCAGGGAAACATGGTATGTGATTAATCATATGTGAAATAAAAAGATGACTGAGAGGGGACGCAGCCATTCTTATGACCATGTTGAGCATGTTTCTGTGTCTGTAATGTGTTCTGCCTGTGACCTGAATGTTAAAATGTTTATGTTTAGGTCTCACCAATGAGCATTACCAGGATGACACGCGGCTCTTTGGAGGTACTCGCCTTCGGTCTTTTCCTCTTGCATCAGCTGCTTTCATGCTTAGAGTGGCACCATTGTGTGATCTGAAACATCAGGCCCAATTCAGTAGAGAGCTCAGCCTAATCCTATAGAGTGTGCGGCTTTATCAATCACTGGTCTGCAGTTGGAGCCATATGGATCTACTCTATGTGCATAAAATGTTAATTTATGAGCTGCACCTTTCTGCACACTAAAAGCTCCATATTAAATGAGTGTTACTGGATCAGATACCTGTCACTGTCTTGTGTTTTGTGTCTGATGCTGTCTGTGTGTTCATCCATCACCGTGTTGTGGCTCTGTTCTCATTAGGTGAAGACACTGCTCACTGCACTGTTTTGCCACGCTTATTTCACATAAATTCATGTTCTTTTCTTTCTTTACCACTTCCTTCCCGCAGCCTACATAGAGGATGTGGCCCGCTGTGTAGACCAGAGCAAACGCCTCATCATAGTCATGACACCCAACTACGTGGTGCGACGAGGCTGGAGCATCTTTGAGCTGGAGACGCGACTGCGCAACATGCTGGTGACGGGTGAGATCAAAGTCATCCTGATTGAATGTGCCGAGTTGCGTGGAATCATGAACTACCAGGAAGTGGAGGCACTTAAACACACCATTAAAACCCTTACTGTCATCAAATGGCGTGGACCCAAGAGCAACAAGCTCAACTCCAAGTTCTGGAAGCAGCTGCAGTATGAGATGCCATTCAGACGCACGGAGCCCATGCTCACACATGAGCCAGCACTAGACGTCAGCGAGCAGGGGCCATTCGGAGAGCTGCAGACTGTTTCTGCCATCTCCATGGCGGCAGCCACTTCCACCGCCATGGCCACCGCCCACCCAGAGCTGCGCTCCTCGTTCCACAACACCTACCACACCACCATGAGGCAGAAACACTACTACCGCAGCTACGAGTACGACATGCCCCCAGGAGGGACCCTGCCACCTCTCTCATCTCTGGGAAACCAGCACACCTACTGCAACATCCCACTAACACTGCTGAACGGACAGAGGCCTCCCGGAAAGAGCCGAGAGCACAGCCTGGAGGAGGGCCACGCTAACAATGCCATGCTCCCTCTGCTGCCCAGGGAAACCAGCATCTCCAGCGTCATCTGGTAATGACACGCAGACTCAGCGTCAGCTTTGGGAAGACCAGTCGGCGTCAGACACGACCAGGTTCCAGTCCGGCAGTTCTTGGGAACACAGTCTGAGGTTGTGATTATGACAAAAAGTATTTGAATCCTTATGGCTCCGGCAGCTAGTCATGGAGGTACAGCAGGTTTCCGGACTTGGTTTCTCTTGTTTTTCAATCAGACTGCACCTCTTTTACAGAGGATGTTTTCTATGTGGAACTACAGGGGATAACGTGAAGACACTGTTTCATTAACTAGCGAGAAATGGACTCATAAGAACTCACATGTTAAAGAACCAACACACTATGGCAATTGTTCACACAAGCGCATATACATACACACAAAAATTTGCATCCATACAAACAAAAGGAAAACAGGGTCTGTACATATATTTCAATTTCTTTGTAGCATCAGTGTTTTCCTGTTTTTGTTCTTTTGTTTATTTTTATTCAATCATGTTTGTTGCCTTCTCTACTGTAGGACTTTGCTTTAACTTGTCATAAAGAGTTGTATATTTTTTAATCATTTTCTCTTTTACGTTTGTTTTTTTTTAATTATTATTATTATTTTTAACACGCTCGATAGGAAAGCCAATATGACATGTGCGTGCGCTGTTGTGTTCCTTTGTTTGTTTGTTTAAAAATCTTTGTGTAGTTTAAGAGAACTTTTTTTTTTTTTTCTTTTCAAAACTTTGAGAAATGCCTGGACATTTCAGGAGCTTTGAGGAGCTAAAAGTTGTTTTCGTTGACCTGTAAAAGGTGTATCTAGTTTAAAAGGAAACTCTTTTAAAAAAAAAAATAAATAATAGAATATGCAAAAAGAAGGAGAAGCCGGCAAAAATATACCGTCTTGTGGGACTGAAAAGGAGGAGCGGTTGGGGAGCGGCGCTCATCCTCTCCAATCAGATAGACTGGCAGATCTCTCTCTAAAGCTTCATATTTTCTATTGAGACGAACAGCCTTGCTGTTTTAGAGTGATAGTGAAATGCCTCACCTTAAAAAGAAATCTGTAGATTATTTTAAAAAGAATTCTATTTTTATAACTGAAAAGAGTTTGCTTGAGAAGTCATACTTATTTGCATTTCATCTTCCATAGAAAGAGGATTTGTGTATAAGTGTTATGCTGGTTTTGTACCCTTCGGTGTGGTTCCTGGTTTGTTAAGAGATTAAGGCGGCTTTTGAATCCCACATGACAGAATACAGTATGTCCTCTGCTCTTCTAAATTCAAAGGTAAAGCATTTTCAGTGTTTGGGTTTTTATATAAAAAAATAATAATAATATTATTCCCATCCTGATAATTCATTTGATTCATATGGATAGTTCATGTTTAAGGAAAGAAAAGAATTCCTTTTGTGTTTTGAAAGACTTTTTACATATATTTGAAGGTGTGATTTTTGAGTATGCATAGCAAATAGATATGTATTCTATATATAATATAGATATTTATATAAATATATAAACACAATTTTCACTTGGAAAGAAATGTCTATCTTTATAGAAACACAATCATTATCAGTTGCCCTTACTTTCTCACTGCACATTAAAAACATTGATTTCCTTTCGATGTTTTCCTTTTGTGTCCAAGTTGAACCAACAGTAATTTATAACACTTCTGAATACACTTTTTTCCCCCATCGCCACATGATTATGTAATGGCTAGAGTTAGCTACATCCACTATGTGTGAAACAATAATATTGAATCGGTGATCTCCCCGGTAATCTGGCACAGGGTAAATGAACAAGTGTTATTAGTACTGTTGAAATGTCTTTAAACAAACTGTGCCTTCAACATCCGGCTCACAGACGCCATAAAGATCAGTCTGTATGGTCTGTGATCCAGATGCTCTTGTGATGGACGACACCAAAATGCTGTAGTGCTACACAGATTGGATGGTGGTGTCCATGTGTGTGCAAGCTCTGTCACTACATCTGCTCTCCAAGAGGAGATTAAGAAAATTGCCCATTTTGTGACCCAGAGGTGTAGAAGTGTCCGGATCTATTCATGTTCCCCTTTTTTCCAACATTCTTCATCCTGTCAAGAAACACATTACATAACTATACTGACAAATATTCTTTCTTGCAGCAAAATGTCAACAGTCAACAGCAGACTGTTTGAAGCAGATGTTTTGGGTTTAGAGAGCAGGAAAAGCACAGGTGTAATTCATATAATTTAACTAGAAGAAAACAAAACACTGAAAATAGTTTTTTAATCAGTTCACAGAAACAAGAACTGTTGTGTTTGTGGCATAACCTCTATCCTGAGCTTCTTAAAAAATTGCCCCAACAAACACTTACCCGTACTAAAAAACAAAAAAACCACTGACGCTTTAAAAACACTGAAACTAATAAAAAACAAAACTTTTTTTTTTTTTTAAAGAATAAAAATGGAACTGAAATAAGCATATATTCTTCTTTCGGCTGCTCTCCTCAGGGTCACTGCAGCAGATCTGCCTCCATCTCAATCTGTCCCCAGCATCGTCCTCTGTCACACCAACCCTCTACATCTCCTCCTTCACTACATCCACAAATCTTCTCTGTGGTCTTCCTCTTTTCCTCCTGCCTGGCAGCTCCATATCCAGCATTCACTCTCCCTTCTCTGCACATGTCTAAACCATCTCAGCCTTGCCTCTCTAACTTCGTCTCCAAGCAGCTCAACCTGAGCTGTTCCTCTGATGCATTCGTTACTAATCCTCTCCCTCCTTCTCACTCCCAATGAAAATCTGAGCATCTTCAGCTCTGCTACCTCCAACTCGGCCTCTTGTCTTTTTGTCAGTGGGACCATCTCCAAACCATACATCATAGCAGGTTTCACTACAATCTTGCACACTGAAAGTGTGTGAGTGCAAGCTAGCTCAGTTGGCTGCTTGAGAGAAGCGCGACATTGTTAGAGTTTCGTTCTTCTCACCTGTGCTTTTACTGCTATGATAATTCAACATTTACCATTAGAGGTAATGATGGAAATCTAAAAAAGTAATAGAGTGTCTCTGAAACGTACACGTGACATTCTGTGGTTTAAAACTAGCTGAAGAATTTTGTTGCCTGCCATCCCCCATTGCCCTCTTCCCATGCTCACTACCCTTCTCTCCTTTCAGATTGAGCCAGAAATGCCAAGTGAAGATAAAACTTTAAAAAAAAAGAAAAAAGGAAGAAAAGGGGGGGGGGGGGGGGGTGCTGATATAAGAAACAGTTTGGCTTAAGGCCAAGGAGTTTCATTTGAAGCCTGACATTTGCTTGGCAACATAAACGCACTGGTGGGTGAGTGCTGACAAACAGTGCCATCTCCTGGGGATAAACACTACCTACATCGGGTGTCTGAACACTGGTAAACACAGAGACAGAAAGCAGATTTACTGATGTCTGCCAACCCCAGGAGAAAACACAGAAACTGGGGCAGAGGGAGGGGAAAAAGACAGGAACAGACTGAGTTGAAGGCAGAAGAATGAAGAAATGAAGCTAAAGACAGTGTTTAACTCTATAATATTCAGCCTGTGGGCATTTTTGTCTGAGTCGAGGGTGCAAGTGTGGCTGCAAAGTTCGGATGCTTTCAGACTATGCAAACACCAACAAAAACTGTCACAGCGGTACCGATTTTTTTTTTTTTAAATGAATCAATAAATGGGCCTCAAACACTGGAAGTTACTTTGGCTGTATTATTTTTGTAATAATAGATTCCAACTCAGGCAAATGCACACAGAAAAACAGCCTCCTGCCAGACTAGTGCAGTTTTATTAGCAGACACGGGATTAATAGACTCTTTATCACCCGGAGCAATTAAAGGCTTAATTGGAGAGAAAATAGGCCCCAATGAGAAGGAAAACACAGAGGGGACAGACACGATGGCTTCAGAGCCTTCAAAGTCCACATGAGCATATGTGCAGGGCTCTGTGTGTGTGTGTGTGTGTGTGTGTGTGTGTGTGTGTGTGTGTGTGTGTGTGTGTGTGTGTGTGTGTGTGTGTGAGAGAGAGAGAGAGAGAGAGATTCTATGTACATTTGTTGCCACTTCACTCGTTTTCTGCAATGCCTTATCTGACCACCAGGAGGTATGTGAGCTATTTAATCAGTAACTCAAGTTTTCTGTGCATCCCTTTATTATTGGCATTAGCTCCTTCCTTTCAGTGTTTTACTGTTCTGCTTGCATGCCATTATTCTGAAATGAATAGCAACAAAATAAGCACAGAGACACAACTATTTCCACTGCGAGGCACCCTTGAAAACCCAACCGCTCTTGAAAACATCTTTTCAGAGAGTTTTTGATGTGGAGCCAGAGAGAGAGAGAAAAAAAATTACTGGAAATTCAATTTGATCTACTTCTGGCGATTCACTGTTTGCTTCTTTGTTTGTCAGACCAGCAAATACATTATTAAACGCGTGTGTTCATTTTAAGTGCACAGTGCTGGTGACTGGAGAGCTCCCTAATAAGCTTGACTCAATCCGTCCTGTCTAGCACGTCTAGAAGGTGCAGAAATGTGACTCATAACTTTTGTTCTTTTCAGGATCCATAATTTAATAAGGCTGTCTCTTGCCAAAAGCCCCCTGCTTTGTGACTTTTTGAATAAGGTACATCCCCCTGCACTTTCTGCTTCCTTTACTCTCACTTCAGAGACAGCGCACACAGTTGCCTCCCATGCTGTTGCACAGACAATGATGACAAGCACCCCGATTTTTTAAGGTCTACCCAGAAACTGGAGGTTATTTCATGCTTTGGTGACTGAGATGAGAAATCTTCTCTAATTTCCCATCAAAAAACCTTTACATCGAACTTTATCTCTTTCTTTCCTCTCTCACTCATCTTTTCTCATCTGGGAACCATGGAGGAAAGCAGCTAAGCACTTTTACACAAGTGCCTTCAATGCTTTACTTGACTAGTTCAATGTTCTGCTACTTAATATGTTTGTGATTTACAAATTAATTTTAAAAATCAATTAAAATAAACAAATTTAACCACATTATGACATATTATTGTAGGCTGATATCCCAGCAGTATATAATGTAAAATTAGCTCCATGTTGCTGCAACATTAATGTGACACAAATGTAATAATTTGAATCCAATAACTATCCAGTAATATGCACTTTTACTTCTGATATGTGTACAGTGGAGGACCTTTACCTAAAGTATTTCTTTAATGTGTGTTACTGGCTCCTTAATTAAAGTGTCTGGGAACTTGTTCCACCATTGTTTGGGTATAATATAAAATGCTAACCTTCTGGGCAGGTTATTTTATTGGTGTGGCCACAAAGCCACGGAGACCAAGTACAGGTGCAGGCCACCTGGCCTCTGAACAGTGACAAAGTATTATAGCTGCTAGATGAGGTGCTCAGGGACTGAGCTTCATAACATCATGTGGTCATACTATAACATCAGCCGGTCCTTGTGCCATTGTCTGAGATGAACATTCGCTCAGTAGTGTCTCATTACAGTATATAGGTCTCTGTTAAACCATAGGTGTGTTTTATGTGGCGTCTATAGAGGCTTTTTCTCTGTTGGTTACAGGGAGGTTATTCTTCTCCAGCGAGCAAGTCCTCCAGTCCCCTTTATGACTGAATACCTCACACCAGAGGCAGACTGTAATGGCCGGAGTACGAGGAACAGGCACTTTACCTGAGGCACATTTACTACACCACATTTGCTGCATGTGACCTGCACAATTGTTACACGTAGTATACTGTTGCACTCTGGTGGTCTAGCAGAGTATTTCACCTGAATTTAGAACTCTTACATCTGTGGTTGTGCCCCCCAACTTCCCTCCTACACTGGACAGTGAATAGCTGCTGCTACTGAACCAAACCCTGACCTTCTGAAGCTAATCTGTAGTTGATGTCACTGAACTGTAGTTGACATCAATCAGTATGACTCACATTTATCAAGGTGACATATGTCAGATTTTTAGGTTCTCTGCATATGTACTGAGACATATTATCTCCTTAGTAAGATTTTGTCCCGGACTGATTTCACAGAGGAAAATGTGTCAGCAATGACAGAGCAAATATTACACACAGTCACAGTAGTGTTTTTATTATTGTTATTATTATTATAGAAAAATAGTTTATATAAAAACAAATAAGTTATGAATTACACGAGCTGCTTTATATTTTTCCTCTATTGTGACATTTTGCCCTCAACGCACACTCTTTCTTTTCCTGTGTTGCTCATTCTCACATGCATTCTCACATACTTGCTTGAGTTGGTCATTTCACAGTCACTGAAGATTTCCCAAACACATTTTTTTTAATAGCTTCTGTCCCAAACGTCGTCCTCATCTGCCCTCACTTGCTATCCAATAAAATCTTTGAGCATTTCAGTCAATCTGACAGCTGGACCTGCTGAATTCATCTGAGTCCACTATGAACCTGTTGACCTACTTCCCGTAGAACATTTCCATGAGCACCTCTTCGATGTTGACGGTCCCTATGACGGGTCTGAAGAAGAGCTGAGCGACCACTGGCGGACTGATGGCCCTCAGCATGGAGAGAGCTATGAGCAGCTTGGCGAACCGCGTCGTGTCCTCGCGATGGATCAGCCGGACGTGCTCGTTCAGAGCCTGATGCGCCTCTCGACGCAGCGACTGGATGTAGTGCAGACAGCGCAGACCCTCCAGATCTAACGGAGAAGAAGAAGAAGAAATGGCTGAAGAAGTTGATAAAAATAAAAAAATAAATAAGAAAATGGAGAGAAGTAGTTAGGTAAAGTGGGATGTCTGTCCCCTAAACACTCTGTAAATGTACACAGGTTATTGCACAGGGGTATAAGTTTAGGATATGTTTTCTCTAAAAATATCAGACTAATCATTTTCAAATAAAACAAACTTCTAACCATTAATCAATAAGCCAGATTGTATCAAATAGTCTGGGAGAAAGCGTGGCATCTGTAGTAAAAGTGATTCACTGGTGTCAAAACCCTGACCCACCTGGGTTGAAGAGCACAGCTCCCTTCAGGTACGCGTATTCCTTCGTACTAATATCTACACTCCAGCACTTCCTTAGGAAGGCTTTGATAGCTTCGATGTCCACAACAGAGACCCCGGGTGCCCCCCTGTTCTGGCCGACCACAGCCTCGCTCTGTCTGCCCGGGCAACCTGTGAGGATGCGCTGCAACATGCTCGGCTCCACGGTCTCCGTGGTCTCAAAGTCCACCCGGTCTTGTGCGAGTCCCAGGACGAGCAGAGGCGCCCAGCCGCTCCGAATCAGCATAAGCTGGTCGTCCTCCGGCAGCTCGCGAAAACAGGGGACGTTTTTCACGAACCGCAGCGTCTTCACCAGAACTGCGGACGCTGCTTTGCAAGTCACCTGCGGGGAGCGGAGGATCCCTCGGCGCCGCGTCGAGCCGCAGGAGCAAGCCTGCTGTCGGACCTCCTGCAGAGAGGCTGACGCGCAAGAGGGGGTCTTCTGGAACAAGTGTTGCAGTGTTTGTTGTTGGGGATGTTGCTGTTGCTCCTCGCCGGTCACAAGGCTATCGCTCTTCAAAATGCTGTAGAGAATACTGCTGTTGTTGTTTCGACCGCTGGCACCCCGACAGCGGCAGCCCTCCAGCGTGGCCATGACCGCTGGCCGCTCTACATGGGCCGGAGCTCAGCGCGTCCCGCTGTTTCTTTGAAGCGCCTGAGGTCAGTGGCAGAGGAAGCCCTGTTTTCTTAGCCCCTGATAGCCCCGAGTGAAGGGCAGGACGTTTATATTAGCTCCCGTCTGTCCCCGCGCTTTGAAAGATTGTTCAGACTCTCTGCAGAGAGTCCCCCTCCCGTGCTCAAACGCCGCCCCTCTCTCCACCCCTCTTCCATTTCCCACACTTACACACCTTTCAGAGCCCTCACAGATTTAAGACACACAAGTGTAAATTATTATTTATTTTTATTTTATTTTATTTCTTTTTGGCAAGAAATCACATCAGACAATAGCAGCTTTCAACTCTGTTGCTCACCTGTGAAAGGTTAACAAAGGCTCAGATAAAACACGAAATGTAACATCTCCGGTGCCGTTTACACGAGACCGTTTTCATTTTGAAACGGTGTCGTTTTGATGCGTTTCGGCCTTGCGTTTACACGACAACGGTGTCGTTTTGATGCGTTTCGCCCTTCTGTTTACACGACAACAGAGTGAAAACGATGTGTTTCAGAAACGGGGTCCAGAGTGGAGCGTTTCAGAAACGCACCGGCTTGCGTTTTCGTGTAAACACTTGAAACCGGGGTGATTTGAAAACGCTCGACTCGCACATGCGCACTATGGTTGCGACGGCCAGTTTTTCGCGCACGCGCAAACTGATAAACAGTACTCGCGGATTCACGAGTGCTTCTTATGCTTTTCCTGTGTTTTTACCGTTTTGTAATTCAGCGTTGTGTGCAGCAGCGATCCAACCTCATCATCTGTCCACACAAAACCTCTCACATTGGCCGTTTTGTAAGTAATGAACAATTTGCCGCACTACCTACTGTGTCACTCCACGCATGCGCGTCTTGCGTAAACAAACTGCAAAGAGAAAACCAACGCCAACTTGTGGCCTGGCATGGGAACTACATCGTTTTCATCGTTTCACATGTCCTCGTGTAAACGCGGATCGTTTCTGAAATGCCATCGTGTAAACGAAAGGCTGAAACGCATCAAAACGACACCGTTTCCAGTGAAAACGGCTTCGTGTAAACGGCACCTCCGTCTGCTGGCTCGATTTATCAAGCTGTGCAGAAGCGTGGTTTTAAAAAAGCCAACAGCCTCGCTTAATCGAAGAGCCTGCGTTATCAATCGTGAGAGGGAAAGAAAAGGAGAGAAGAGAGAAGCAAAAAAAAAAACGGAGAAGGCGCCAGAGACCAGCTTTATTCTCAGCATTACCTTGACTCTCTGGCAGTGCGCTTTATCGGGCAGAAGCCAGTTAAAAAAAAAAAAAAAAAAAAAAAAAAAAACAGTCCAGAGATGGATCTGAAGGCTTAATTATTTTAGGGACAATTTATATGATTTTCTATGAGAAAGAAGTAGGAAGAGCTGAGCCGCGAAGGCCAGCCTCCAACCTTGACTCGGACACACTGATATTGATTTAACCGTGAAAACTGGAGCTGGTGAATTATGATGTCATGACTCAGTGCTCTCCTTGCTTCTGTCACTGAAGGAGGTTGGGGGTGGTGGTGGTGGTGGGGGGGGGGGGGGGTGTCAGTGAGTGAGAGACTATAAGAAGGACAAGTTGGGATAAAGCAGATGAATTAGAAGTTTATCTTAATTGCTCCTAAGAGGGATCATAAGTAAGGGTTGGCTGCTACCTGAAAGAGGGAGAGGAAGAGCCCTGTGGGGAAATCAGTTCAACCAGACAGAAAGCAAGCAAAGAAGATGTCAGACTGAGTGGGACTGTGGGTGAATAAGGCAAAAGTTTGGAGCAAAGGTTTTAATCTTAGTTTGTTTTGTAAAGGTCTGAGCAGTTCTGGCGTAACCGCATCCCAAATACCTTTGCATACTTAAATGAGGATCTTAATAAAAGGTTGTCTTTGTTGTGCAGAAAGGATGACATTGAGTGCATGGTTACATTCATGAAATTGCAGTAAGCAGGACCTCAGTGTCCCTTGCTCTGTTGCATTGAAGGACACAGTTATGAAGAGAAGCAGGATGAAAAACTTTTTTTTTCTGTAGTGCTACAACATTGTTCAAAAGCCGAATGTCTTTGTATTGATTTAGCAGAAAGAAGAACCACAGAAATTTTTCACATGTTTATATCAAGGACACAGTGGGATAAACAGCCTTCACTCAGCCTGTCTCTTCTCCTGCTCAAGGCCCAGCCAGCGCAGGTTATAAAAATCCTCCCGTCTCAAGGAGAGATTACATTATGTCTTGTTGCAAAAGCACAGAGTTGAAAAGACAGCTACCGCGCTCGGACGCTCTTTGTCAGGCCTCCTTTTCTTCCTTTGTTTGTTTATCAGATTTGTACAAGGTGTCCTTAAGTAGCTGTCCACTTAACCATCTTTCCCAGAGTACATTTAATCAATCCTAAACATCTTTAACCCCGCTGACCTCCCACCTCACGCTGGGCAGTCATTCATTGTTTAAATCTTATTTAAAATATGGATCAAAATCTAAAAAGTGATGCCACATATGTCAACCTGCTTGTTAAATAATGATTTGTGCACATGAAATCAAGATTTTCTTTCATTGTATGTTTTTTGCATTTGATTAAAGGCAATGCCAAAAAAAAGAGACCTGGGTTTTAAAGATTTACTTAGTTTAATTTTAATGATGCCCACAGACTAGCATGTTTATGTATCGCCTTTACATCTAAACAGCAGGTAAATTAAAGAAAGACAGCAGGCTATGAAATCAAGATGTCAGTTTAGATGACAACAGATGGGGTTTAATATCCTCTTTTCAGTTGAAAACACTTATCTGCGTTACATGTCTCTATCATTTCCTGTGAACTAGGAAATCTGAAGCAAATGGATTGGAATGGCTGGACCCATCACTAATGTACAGAGACTGGAAAATGTCAGACTTTCAATGGCTGTTGCTGAAATGGTGAAAAAAAATATTTTAGTTTAATGAAAACTTTGAGATTTTTAACTTGAGGAGGAAATTCAGGAGGTAAAGCACTGATAACACATTAATGAAATGTGCAGATACTTTTGGTTTCCCAGGCTGAGGGTTCTTAGTTTTTCTTTGATATGAAGCAGACCCATTCTCTGGCACCATGCCTACTGGTTCCAATCCCAGTTTGACTTAGCTCATCATGGGGAGGTCCTCTCACATTCCCATCCACACAACTTAAAAGATGTGGGAACACTTCTTACAAAACACAACAAGAACACTGTTCTTTTCTCTAAGTCGCTACTGCCAGTGAACGATCTGTTCTCAGATGAACGCAGATCAATAGTTTGTGTGTGCGTGTGTATACAAAACACGCTGTTGTCTCTCTCATCTGCACTTCTTAAACTAGTTGCTGTGCCACCCAGACAGGCCGAGTCACACAGCTTCAGCCACAGCACAGTTTTGTGTCTGGTGCTGAAATTTAGAGCAAGGTCAGAACCACATAAGATATTTACTCAGACAAGGGCCATGGGAAAGTGAAAGCAACTTGCGTGAATTACAGAGGGAGGGAGGACAAAAGGAAGTGCCATTAAAGTAAGTGGCTGACTTTCATAAATCTCACAATGGGATCATGCCAGCTCGACACCAGTGAGCTCACACACTACATCCATCTTCTAAAACATTACATGTTCATACACCAGATACTTAATATGGGGAGTAATACATTAAAAAATGAAGAAGAATACGGCACAGAAAGGAGAGCGGCCGGCAACCACTCGGCCCTACTTGCAGCTCCCTTGTTTTGCGCTCACAGGTTGAACCGCACTGCAGACTCTGAACGCAGACTTCACTTCAATCTCAACTTCATACCGGTGACATTTCCAAACTGTGTTTTGCACAGAGATCCTATCACACTGACAAAATCAGACAGACACACATATAACACCTGCCAAAGAACTCAAAACAGCCTTTGTGATAGTTCCTGCTACAGTAGGTATCTCTTGGAGCTCACTGAATACAGTACCACCCACGCTGCTGCGGCTGGTAGAAATCTTCCCCGCAAAGACAACTGCAGTTGTCTCAACTGTTGTCCTACATCCACTTGGATATTTCACACTCACAAACAAATCTAATTTGCGTCTATGCCCATCACTGCGATACTAATTTTGATCTTCGTCACTGAGTCCAGGTTACTTCAATATACAAAATATTTTTAATAAGCAAGTATTGTTTTGTGTTTTAGTAGCAGTAAGCACTTCCTGAAGGCTGATCACACAAATGAAATCCTGAGGTTGCCATGACCCAAGAAGACAGCTCTTTGGCACATTCAGCCAAGCTGGCCTTGAAGCACAAGTGTGGAGAAAAACACAAGGTTTTTTTTACCAAGCACTTGGGGCTTAGACACCCACAGACACTCCAAGACAGGTTTCAGAAACTTAAAAGGACAACTTTGTATGATTCAAGGCTTCACATTAAATGGCTCCCCTGGAAAAGTCTTGTACTGCATTGTTTGTTGATTTGTTGGGCACTCTTCTGGCGGTTGCTATAGTGACTGCCTCCATTTTCTCTCTGTGGCTGCTCACATAAAGGACTTCGTCCTTGTCTCCATAATAGTTACAAATTGAATACTGCACTTTCCAAGGACTCATGTCACCAACTTACAGCAAAGTGAAAGTGTGTGTGTGTGTGTGTGTGTGCATGTGTGTGCGTGTGTGTGCGTGCGTGTGTGATTGCGCGTGTGTTTATTACAGAGCATGAAAGCAGACAAGTTGGCTTTAGATTTGTTGGACAAATGAAAATTAAAAATGTACAGATTTTTTTTTTTTAAACTTGGTCTTTTTTATGAATCAGAATGGACTAACAACACGAGCAGTGAGATGAATGTGGAAAGATGCAGCAAAGCACAAGGCAGATTAAAAAGGAAGAACATTTGAAAGTTAATAATAAAGGATCTGGATCTGACAGCAAATAGTCAAGACTGTGTATACCAAAGGTTTATCAGAGCAATTTAGTTAAGAGAACAGCTCAAACCATAACAAACTGTGAGACATGACTCACACCCCCAGTCACTGAAGCATTAGCTGCCTTGTCTGCTAATGGGAAACACTCAATCATTGCTCATATTGAGGAAAGAACGGATACATAATGGAAGGATGGTTATTTTAGAAATCCAGGCGGAAATCTTCTAAGCATGAGCCATCGAAAGCTGCAACCTCAGTGTGTGTGTGTGTGTGTGTGTGTGTGTGTGTGTGTGTGTCTGTGTGTGTGTGTGTGAGAATAATTTGACCATCTCTTGTAATTGTCAAACTTTGTTGCTTTTCAGTGTTAGCCCAGCCACAGTGTTTTGTTTTGTTTTTTCTTTCCAACATCATTAATTTAAAAAGAGCAAAAAGACAGACCTGAGTCCTACAGTTTAGTTTCAAGTCATGTTTAAGCATGTGCAGAGAGTGAGACCTGAGACATGCCAGAGTTGGTGTAGAAAGGCATATTAAGAGATTTTAACATATGCACTGCAGCCCTGAACGTTTGTAGACACCGCCCAACCGAGGTGCATGTGAGAACGCAAATGTCAGCCACCGCCGGATGAGAGAAAACCTGACAGCTCGCTAATAAAAAGTCAGTGTGATGCTGATTGTGCCGTAACACTGCCTTGTTCCATGAATTCACAGAGGAAGTCTTCCTCCTGTATGATGGGATGGCATCACCTTCACCTGAGCCAAGCAAAACTCTGAGGTGGGCTATCTCTTGCTGTGTACTACACAACAGCTTAAGCGTGAAAACAGCTGAACTTAAAGCTGAAGCATCTCCATCAGACCAAAGTTATTATAGTTAACTGAAACTACAGTAAAAACCAAAAACAGATGTGGAAAATAGTTTAGAGAACAAAAGTAAAAGAAAATAGAGTTTTGAGAAAAAAAATGAAAACAGAAATTATTTGGTAAAAATTTGTTATTACAACTTATTACAACTCCTGAGGCTTTGATGGATGTGTTTATTGAGACTTTGGATGTATATAAGACTGAATTAAAAACAAAAAAATGAAATTAAAATGAATTAGAAAATACTAAACTATAATAACTCTGCATCAGACTGGTTACATCTTGTATAAACAGCCTTTAATTCGCTGAGACAAATATGTAATTGCGTCGTGTTCACAGAGCGGCCCTGTCTCCTACGAGCTACTCGTGCAGTTACTCTTATCCCTCAGATTTAGAGTTTTAGAGTAAGTTGTGTGTATTAACCCCAGCAGTTTTTAAAAACAGGTCAGCGATACACAAAGCCTCTCTTTGAACAAACACAGCTTTGCTCATTGTTTACCTCAGCTGTGAACCTCTCACCGAATGTGGGTAAACTGCAAACATGAATGTAACACACGCTTGTGATAGGATGGTTCATAGTCTGTTTGTCTCTCCTTTGGTAACAGTGTTCAAGGTTGGTGTATAAACACAAGGCCACCCAGATTACAACAAACAAAGCAGATATTTTAGCTTTTAGGCTCTTCATTGTGGCCCTAAATTAGTCGGATTGTTTAATTTGAAGAAGCTTTGGAATGATCTTGCTGTTAATAAAGAAATCTGTCTTTCTGTGTGTCTGTCTGTTCTTCAGCCAATTTCATTAAAACATTGGGGGCATGAATAAGTGCTGTGTCAAGTCTGAGGTCATTCAGATGAGCATTGGTCCTCTTGTTGTTGTCAGACAACACGACAAAGGCGTCAAGGAGGTTGTGACACTACCTGTGACAGTTCAAGAAGATAAGGTAACCTGGCTGATTTTTATTATAATCAAAGTCTTGTGAATGATCAAGATCAGCATGTTAGCATCAGCAAACTTGGTTTGTTTATTTCCCGGATATCAGTCTTATTAATTCAGCTTGGTTCCACTACATGTTTAAGCATTTCTGTGACTCACAGCTATAATTGAAATGTTTGTGTTCAACCTCAGAAGAAGAGGGACGCCAGCTCGCAGAAATTTCTCAGTATTTAGAAAATGAACTACATTTACATAGCGTTCTTCTTGTCTTATCCGCCACTCAAAGCTTGTGCACAAGGTAGTCTTTAACTGAAATTACAGCTAAGGGTGGATCGAAGGAGTGATGAACCACAGTAACATCCATCTGAGGACATGATGCCCTGCAAATTGCAGCCTTAGGCCACTCCAGCCAAGCAGGGGAGTCTTGAGTTTACACAGACTGCTTGACAACCAGATGCCAATAAAAATGCCCTATGTGCTCATACTGTATTTCCTAGCCTTGACAATCTATTCACCTGTCTAAGTGATATCAAATGCTGGCTGTCTCAAAGCCTTCTAAAGCTCATTAATGATAAATCCGATGTTTAAGTTGTTGGTCCAAACAAATTCCACTACCTTGGCTTACAGTGATCTCAGCTCTTTGTCCAAAAAAGTCAAGCATTAACCAGTTTACACTGGGTGCTGGTTAAATTTTGTATTGATTTCAAAATCTTATTATTGACTTTCAAAGCATTAAATGGGCCTGTTCCAAATTACAGCCCCCCTGTGTGCCTGGGTGCTTACTTAGACCGCTGCTGGTTATTCCAAGTTCTCCGCTAGTAAACAAAGGACAGCAGGCCTTCGCCATTAGGGCTCCCAAAGTGTGAAACAGCCCGCCTGAGATCAGAATGTCAACTTCTATATTGTTTTATTTTTTCTTGTATGTTATGTATGATTTGTCTTGATTTTTTTTTTTAAATGTTTTTAACCACAGCTTTAATTTATTTGTTTTTTTTTATTCTTTCTATGATGCACTTTGTTTTATTATTATTATTATTATTAGTACATGTAACATTTTTATCATGCAGCATGTAGCACAGGAACATCCAGCTTTACCTCTTAGTTTGTTTACTGTTGGAATAACCATACAGTTCTACCCATAGATTACGAGGAGACTTCCAGTTTATTTGTGTGTTGTTTCGCTTTCTGTACAAGTAGATAAGATCTGTAAGGACTGACTGTGGTAGTCACTGACACAGTAATTAGGCTGATGCCTAATGATTCAAATGCTGAACTAAATAATTAGCTGCTAGAACTTTTATATTTTCAAAGACCTCAAGTTCCCAAGTAGTCTCTGCAAACTTCACGAACTGAATGCACAAACACACAACCACACAGACGCACAAGAAAAAAATGCACTATGTGTTTAAAGTCCTCTCACCCACTTCTGGCATTTCACAGGTCTTTCAGTTAAGATGCTTTATACATAATTATTCATAACCAATTCTTTCCCTTAGGCCCTTCTGTGCTCATCATCAGACACATATTATATTAAGGTCATAAGAACATTCAGTTGTGGTAAGAAGATTACATCCACTCATCATGGGCATGAATGTCACTGTAATTTGGGGCTTTAAATGATTTCTTTGAACTGTTATATATGCTGTTGTACAGCATATATCTTTAATTACAAGACTTCGGTGCACAAGATTTATTTTTGGATTTTCTCTAATCCACACAGGGTCAGATGTATACATACAGGCTTAGATATGCAACATACACTCATTTATATCTTTTTTTTAATAAGCGTTAACAAAGGTTCTACAATGTCTTTAACTTCACAAGACCAATTAAGATCTTGTTAGTGATTATGATTGACTATAACTAGTACATGAAAAGCATGAAAAGGATTTGTTCAACAGCACTCATTGGATTGACCAAAACTCAGAATAATGGGAAAGCCCAAGGAACTCAGCGGAGCTCTAAAAAGGAGAGTTGTAGATTTACACAAGTTTGGAAGGTCTCTAGAAGCCATTTTTAAACAACTGCAGATTCCAAAATCACCAGTTCAAACAATTGTACATGAGTACCAGTTATGCAGATGTCACCACTTTGCCAAAGTCTGGAAGAAGACTCAAAACTGTCACCCTGAGATGAGAGGAAATTGGTTAGGACACTTAGGAACAACCCAGGAACCTCCAAGGCTCAAGCCTGCCATGAACTGGAAACTGCTGGAACACACTGTCCACAGTGAAGCCAGTTTTACATCGTCATGGACTGAGAGGATACTGATCAAGAAAGAAGCCCCTGTTCCAAAATCTACACCTTCAAGCTCGACTGAAATTTGCAGCTGCCCCCATGGATGAGCCAAATGTCTTCTGGAGAAAAATGTAGTGATCAGACAAGGCAAAGATTGAACTATTTGGCCACAATGACAAGAGATATGTGTGGGGAGTAAAGGTGAGATTTTCAAACCTAAGAGAACTGTACCAGCTGCCAAATATGGTGGTGGTAGCATCATGCTCTGGGGGCTTTTTTGCTGCTAGTGGTACTGATACATTGCACAAAGTGGATGGAATAATGAAGAATGAAGACACAGTCAGGTGTTCCCATGCACATATCAAAACTGGCTTTGGGATGAATAAAGTAGGCTAGCATTGCTGAAATGAAATGGCCTGAAATGGCCAACATTTATGTAGATGCTGAAAACAACAGCCTCAGCACTACATTTAATTTATTATTAGACTCAACTGGCTTCTTTCAAAAGGTAAATGATCCCATTCACCACTTTAATCATGCTCTGGATATTGTCCTGACATATGGTTTAGAAAATGAACATCTAACATTATTCCATGAAAACCCAATTTTCTTAATAACATTTAAATTTATAATAATGGACTACACAAGGGTGGGGAATAAATTTCATTACAATACATGTGTTTCTGAAAGTGCTGTAACTAAATTAAAGGTTGTAATTCCTCCACTGTCATCTTCTTCAGTGTCGTGTGCCAACACATGCAGAGCAGCTACTTCCTCAGAGGTCGACTATTTTGTTAATGATGTTACATTCTCACTGCATTCTCACTTATCTTCTTATGGCCTCTGTCAGTGGTCTCATCTCTGTGCTTGTCCTGCTAGATTTCAGTGCAGTGTTCAATACTGTTGACCATAATATTTTTTACAGAGAAAGCATGCCATTAGGTATTAAAGGTGCTGCGCTGGTTTGAATCATATCTATCTAATAGACTGCAATTTGTTCATGTAAATGGGGAGTCTTCTTCATACACTAAGGTTAATTATGGAGTTCCACAGGGTTCCATGCTAGGACCAACTCTATTTTCAATATGCATTCTTACCTCAGGCAGTATTATTAGAAGGCATACATTTTTATTCCTATGGAGATGATACCCAGCTTTATCTATCCATGAAGCCAGATGACATACATCAATTAGTTAAACTACAGACACGTCTTAAAAACATAAAAGCCTGGATGACCTCTAATTTCCTGCTTCTAAATTCAGATAAAACTGAGGTTATTGTCCTTGGCCCTACAAATCTTAGAAACATGGTGTCTAACCAGATACTTACTCTGGATGGCATTACCTTGGCCTCCAGTAACACTGTGAGGAATCTTGCAGTAAATCTTGACCAGGGTGTGTCCTTCAATGTGCATATTAAACAAATACATATGACTGTTCCCTTGCATTTACACAACATATCTAAAATTAGAAATATCCTGTCTCAGATTGATGCTGAAAAGCTAGTTCATGTATTTATTACTTCTAGGCTGGACTATTGTAATTCATTATTATCAGGTTGTTCTAAAAGCTCCCTGAAAAGTCTTCAGCTGATCCAAAATACTGCAACAAGAGTATTGACAGGGACTAGAAAGAGAGAGTATATTTCTCCCATATTAGCTTCTCTTCATTGACTCTCTCAAATCCTCTCAAAGAAGGTCTTGAATAATCAGGCCCTATCTTATCTTAAATACTTCATAGCACCATATCACTGCAATAGAGCACTTCACTCTCAGACTGCAGGCTTATTTGTGGTTCCTAGGATAGCTAAGAGTAGAAAGGGAGGCAGAGCCTTCAGCTTTCAGGCCCCTCTTCTGTGGAACCAGCTCCCAGTTTGGATTCGGGAGACAGACACGCTCTCTACTTTTAAGATTAGACTAAAAACTTTTCCTTTTTTCTTCAAGCACCTCTTTTCACTCTCCATATGCTTTTACACCACTATTGCACTTAATCATTACTAATTAATATTAAACTCTGGCTCTCTCCCATGTATGCCTTTTGTCCTGTCTCCCTCTGCTCTCTTCTTTTTCCCCTCACCCCCAACCAGTCCATATGTCTGATTCCCTTTCAACAAAAAGAGGTTTCTTCCTGTTAAAAGGGAGTTTTTCCTTCCCATTGTTGCCAAGTTCTTGCTCATACAATATAAAGCCCCTTGAGGTGACAGCTGTGATTTGGTGTTATATAAATGAAACCAAATTTAACTGAATTATCACAAATGCTTGATTGCAGTTCTTGCTGCCAAAGCCAGTTATTAGGTTTAGGGGGTAATTACTTTTTCACATAGGAAAACTGCATTTTCTGTTTACTCGGTTTATCTTTGTCTGATATTAAAATTTATTTAATGATGTGTAACATGTACGTGTGAAAAATGTGCAAAAAAATAAGAAATTGGGAAGGGGGCAAATATTTTTTCCCAGTACTGTATATTATACTAACATAAAAACAGATAAGCAACCTACAGTGTAGCGCCAGTAACATGAGAGAATAAACTAGAAACAGCACAGAGGCGGGAAGCTGCAGTTGTAATGTCCTTGTTGTGGATAAATTGCGTGTTGAACATGTGCCACTGGGATATGAGGTAATTAGCCAAGGTTGAATGGGACCCTGGGGGTGGGTTAACATGTAGGGCTGAGGGAGGAGAAGAGGGAGAGGCTGCCAAGGTCAAACCCATAAGTGCACATGTGCTGCCAAATCCATACGGCACAATAGTCCCTCTGTGCCACTCTGAGGGGTTCATTCAATTCAGTCACTTCATTACTTAAGACTGTCTTCACTTTGGCAACACACACCTTCATTACAGTTATCTCACTGTGTCTGTGCTCTTCTAGTTGGTCTGAAATGATGTACTGAAAGGTAGCAGATCAGTTACCAGTGATACAAATGCATAATTGCCTCACATAACTCCCATGTATCCCATTTACTTGCCTTCATCCCTCTGTCCTGTACCTGTCCTTTCTTTTCATCTCTGTATGTCCTTTGATCTATTTATTTCATAAGATTTCATATGTATAGCCTATAAAATAAAACACAGTTAGGCATGCATACATATGTGCGTGTGCACAATGTAATGCAAGGAGTAATGCTGCTGCGTGAAATATGAAATAGCAAAGGAGAAATAATTTATGTCCCTCCTATCTCATTCTTTATTGGTCTCACAGTGACTACAGTATGAATATTTTGCCTCACAGGACAGGGTCATGTTTGCATAAAGAGGTAAATTATGACACCAATAACAATGCTGGCATGCAACAAAGAGACATAGGAGTAGGTGAGGATAGCAGGGCTGAGATGTCAGAAGGATCAAGGTAAGCAAAATGTAGCTGATAGATGAAATACATTTATAAAGAAATTAAGGATGTAAGAAGTTGGACTTGTTTCCTGTTTGAGAAATAAAACGCATAATTTTTATTCCCACCCCCCAAAAATTCTCATTAAATTTGGTAGCGAGGCATTCCTCATTTCAACTTACTTACCTTGAACAACAAAGACATTTTCAAATTTCTGTAAGTGAGTCGCCGGCAGGCAGTGAGTCATGCTGTCTGACTTTGCTTTGCTTCCTTGATAATTGTGCAGTTAAAGATCTGTAAGGCCTTGAAAATGCAACATTTTCAATCTTTCAATATTCCAAACAGAAAGCATTAAACTTTCTTTTTGAAGTGCAGCGAAATTACTCACCCTCTTCTGAAAACTGACAAACCACTTCCAGACAATTACTTTTATGGACCTTTCTACCTCACATGTCAGAAGACAATCCCATCTCTGAGACTTTTCTTTATCTTTTGCCCTACTTCTTTTTCTTTTTTCTTTTCTTTCTTTTTTTTTTTTTTTGCAATGGCTGTAGTTACACTCTGCAGATAATGATTTAGTATTAATAATGCTATTAATTAAGCAAGCAAAAATATATCTATAAATGGAAAGTGACCCCAATTCAAGCAGCTTACAATGCTGCTGACACCTCAGCCTTAGCTTTTTATACTTTTCTATAGCCAACATCAGATCAGAGATCAGATCTCTTCACAGGGACCAGGTTCACACCGACTCTTTCACATGTGGCACATGTGAAAGAGTCTGTGTGAATGATATGTTGCCTGCAACATCATCTGTGAAAAGAATGGTGCACCAGTGGGGGATCTGCCAGTTCTGGTGTTCTCTGATGAATGCCAATCAAGCTACACCATGCTGGACTGTGAGGACCGGCCTGAATGAAGGACTTCGCATCACCCTCGTGGAGTCTGATTGTAGGACTCTGGCGGTGTGCCTCATGTTACTCCTTACACAACAGAGCAGATATCAGTCCTGCTGCTGGGCCTTGTCCAGCTCTCCTTGTGTAATCGTCCATCTCCTGGTATCTCCTCCACATACTTGAGTCTGTGGTGGGAAATGTAGCAAACCTTCTTGTGATGGTGTACCATCCTAGAGGAGCTGGACTATCTGTGCAACCTGAATGGGCTGGAAGTCCTGCCTCATGGCACCAGCAGTGACAAGGACACAAGAAAAAAGTAAAACTAGAGAAAAATCAGTCAGGAAGGATAAGGAGAGAGCAATGGTCCGTGGCCACCACCTGCAAAACTATTCCCTTTTGGGGGGGTTGTTATAACAATTGTTTGTATAAACAAAACATTGTTAGTTCTTCAACTATGACAGTTGACTACAGTTTTAAAGCATGCCACATTTCAGCTGTATTAATATAATTTTATATCTAGAAGTTCTTTCCAATTACCCTTTCTTTTCTACCTTTTCAAGTTCATCCATTGGCCTTGCTTGGTACATCATTCTGCCTCCTCTTCACACTTTATTTGTATCAGTAAATTTTTCCTCTCTCTTCAGGGTGTTGCTTTCTATACATGTTTACTTTTGCCAAGGCCAAGGCCTCCTCTTAATGCTTGCTGAACTTGGTGAACTTCCTGTTTATATGAGGCAATCTTTGCCAGGCTACCTTGGCCGGCATTGTATTGCTTACATTTGTCTCTACATGCTATATGTGGTAAGCAACATACAGAGTCAAAAGCTAAAGCGAGGTATGGTATGATTTTTCCATTAAATAGCCTCTACAGGGAGCACTAGTTACACAAGACAGCACATTCTCACTCCCAGCTTGGCAGATAATATAGTCAGGAACACCTTCACATCATATAAACTTAAGGAAGGTAGGATTTGTGTTTGGCTGATTATTTCTTATGCTGTTAGAAAACTTCTTTATTTCCCCATAAATTGTGTCACATTTGCAAAGAAAGTTATACACTCCTTGGTTTGGGTTAAATTACACACTTCACATCAGCAACAAACATCTCCAAAATTTCCTTAGTTACCCTGGTAAACACAATATCTTTTTGCACCAGCAGAGCATATTTGCCCATTGTCTCATGGCGTTTATTGTAGATGTTGACTGCTGCTGTCTTTGCTGTTGGTTCATAGAGGTGGAGTGGCTCATCTACCAGTCGGAAGGTCAGTGGTTTGCTTCCTGGCACCTCCAGTCTGCATGTCGTAGTATCCTTTGGCAAGATACTGAACTGGTTTCTGAGTATGTGTGCAAATGTTAGACAAGTCACTTAAGTATAGAGAAAAATGCTTGTATGAATGTGTGTAATTGGGTGAATGAGGCTTGCAGTAAAAAGTGCTTTGAGTAGAAAAGCACTGTTTAAGCACATACCCATGGCAGATTTCAACAACTTGATTACCACCATAGGCATACAATTCAGCTTTGTGCTGTCAACTTCACATTTCACACACTCACAACAGAGGGTCACTCACTTCACACAACAAAGCAGCAACCTTCAGAGTTGAAAAATGAAGCCATCTTGGCATTGCTGAAACCTGGTGTTCTTCCACTTGAGGCTGGTTCCAAAAGCAAATAGACTTCCATCTTATAATGCCTATCCTAACAGGAGAAATAAGCCTGTCTACCCCATCGTGGGTGGTTTCAGAAGAAACTCTTGGTTTTCTCTCTTGGACCAAGAAAAGACCTATCATTAGGGCTCCATAGTTGAGAGAATACATCTGACAGCTTTTAAGATGCCTTGGGACCTATAGGATTGGATCAGGATAGTGTTTGAATACAGGTTTTTTTCATCCACTGATCTATGCAACACTGTCTTGAAAGTTTGAGGGACAAGATCTGTTTTCCATATCATGATGACTAAAAAGTGTTTAATATTCAGCCCATGTGAAAGATATCAGGACAATATTCAAGCAGCTTAGGCAGCATGGCATAATGCCCAGCTAATGTGAACTGTGAACCATAATTGAGGGCTATCATGGGCCTCAGTGCTTTAGTGATGTCTCTTACCGAGCCACCACCTCTCAAAAGCTTCTTGAAAAGCCCAACAGACAGTAGTGTCACTACTCAGCCTTTTGAAAAAGTGTCTGTTGAGTTTTTTTCTCCTGGACAGATGCTCAAAGGATATGAGAATGTATATTGATAACTGGCCATTTTACATGATTTGTACAAACCTATAAAACATCCAAATCAGACAAGACAGAGTCTGTCCAGATATTTAATGAGTATGCTGTTTGGAATTTTTATCACTTTATATTGGTATTTACTGTCACTATTTTTATATCACGTATTAAAGTATATTAGTCATACACACACTGGATTAATGAACACTGTATGCTTTAAGGTTACTGGGGTAAAGGTAAGGCCTGTTATATCTATTACTCATATATGCTTGAGGCCTTGGTGGGATGCAGAAACATTTCTGGTTCACATGACTTTGTCACCTCACGTTGTATTTTAGGGGACCTTCTGACAAGTAGGCTCCAAACGTGGAGTTCTGCAGACCCACCTGTGTTTTTGTAATATAGATTAGCAGGGGATACATTCTAGCTAAGTGGGGATTGTCAAAGAGGTGTTTTCATTATGACATCTGCCAGAGCTCTTGTAAACCATCAAGGTGATGTATGTTTCTTTAGTCCACATGGGACAAGAGTTGGCAGAGCCTCAACAGGTGATTGATTGTTCCAAAAGGAACATGGGGACCCCTAAAATTATGACCCAACAATGCCCTCAGCTTTGGATCAGAAAATGAGCTGTTTGCACAGGTGACAACCAACTGTGACACTGTAAGCTCAAGAAGAGCACCATGTGATCCAGAGGGAGATAGTTAAGAACTCCCCTGCTAATGGTGAATGTGTTCCCAGAGATTGTGAAAACCTGTGAGTTGTTGAACAAGCCAGCCTATGAAATACAACGAAGTGAGGCAATGAGTTTCCTCCTCCTTTACCACCTACATGTATTCTGGAGAGACTTACAACTACTGATTCTGACTGACACAGAAAGCGGAACCCCATATCATAAAAACATGAAAAAAGTGGGAAAAACTGAATTAAAAAAAAAGCCCACAATATTTCTAGGGAAGAAAGAAAAATGAGTTATGACAACCAAGATATGCATTCTGAGAAAAGAGACCCAATCAGAAACATGACTCCCAGCTGTAGAACAGGCAAGTTTGGTTGTCACTAGGACAAATGTATCTACAAAGTTGTCTGTCAGGTAAACAAAGTGCTTCGACTTCATGAATTTCTATATAAGCAAAGAAAAAGTAGCCAACATAATACTGCATGTTAGTCACCAGCTTCCATGTAACCATAAAACATTTGTTCTTGATAAAAGGAAAAGCACAAAAGAGAAGATTTAAAAAAAAACAAAAAAAAAACACGTGCAGCAGGACCTGGAAGCAGCAGTGAAGATGAATATGAAGGTTATATTGATACCAACCAATACACCCTTCCCCCAGCACCAATGCAGATTCAAGCAGATGAAAGCACAATATCAGCTGACACAAAGTATGCTTATAACTAAAATAAATAAATAAGTAAATAAATCTGGCTAAGCAGAGACCAGAATTGTAGATCAAGGTACAATGGAGCACAACAAATCATGCAGAAAGTATTACCCCAGGTGAGGCTGCCTTGGAGGACAGTGTGTTATCAGCTGGTTGAAGTAAGGATTATAGTGATTACATTCAGACCATCAGAGATGGAAGGGACCTGTGCTGAAAGTGTTCACCAAAAATTAACTGGAAAAATCAGTTTTTTAAAGCTCATCATACAACTTGCCATGTGGAATTCAAACATGAGGCACTATTTCTTCACCGTCAACCAGATACTGACCACAGAGGCCTCATTCCCTCATTTATAAGACAGTTTCCAGAACAGCAGTCATTGAATAACATTTCCCAGAACAGCATTCACAAATTTCATGGGCTGTTTTGAAAAGCAGATTATATTCACATGAACTTGGACTGTATAGTATGATTTACCACAGGAGCTGCTGAGCCAGCTCTACACTGCAATCAGGATCTTATGCACATCCATCACGCTCTGGTGTGGAGCAGCCACAAAGCAGTGCAGCAACAGACTACAGCAAACAGTACAGAGCAAACAGAGCAGCAAGAAAAAAACATTAATTTCCCTCACCTCTCATTGCATCATTGCAGAAATTCCACACCCTGGGCATGACCTCCTCCCCTCCAGCAGAGGTTGAAAACCTGCATACACCAAAACTACCAGACACAGCAGCAGCAGCACCGGCTTCAATCCTCACACCATCACACTCATAAATAACTGATCAATATCAGGATTTATACATGAAGAGCTCACTCTCATACATGATGTACACTCACTGGTCACTTCATTAGGTGCACCTGTTCAACTGCTAGTTAGCACAAATATCTAACCAGCATAATCACATGGCAGACACTCAATGCATTTAGATGTACAGACATGGTCAAGACAACCTGCTAAAGTTCAAACCAGGCATCAGAATGGGGATTTAAATAGCTTTGAAACTGCTGAATTACTGTGAATTCCCCACATAACCTTCTCTAGGGTTTATAGAGAATGGTCCAAACAAGAGAAAATATCAAGTGAGCGGCAGTCCTCACTGCTTTGTTGATGTCGGAGGATAGAGGAGAATGGCCAGACTGCTTCAAGCTAATAGGAATCCATCTATAAATCAAACAACCACTAATTGCAACCAAGGTATGCAGAAGAGCATCTTTGAATGCACAATATGTAGGACTACAAAGCAGTAAATTGCAATTGCTGCAATTCACACAGGTTCACCAAAACTGGACAACAGAAGACTGGAAAAATGTTGCCTGGTCTGATGAGTCTCTGTCTCTGATGAATTTCTGTTGGAACATTCGGATGGTAGGGTAAACAACATGAAAGCCTTGTATTGCCAAAGTAAGTCACAGGTGTATATAGTAGGCATAATAAAGAGTTAAAAGGTTAATGTATGATAGGATATGAGATTTGTATGGCTTGCTACAAGCTGAGAATCCCAGTATTTCCCTCTTCACCTCATTTTCATCATGTAGCCTGCTGGGAGTAAAATGATAATTACGTATAAAGGTCAAACTTTTGATCCTGTTTTGCTTCAGTTACATTTTATACTAAGTAATCAAAGAATACTGTCCACTAAAACCTTTCATATACTAACTTCATTTTGTATTTCTTTCCATGTGTACATCTTCTATGCATTATTTCACATACCTGTTTGGGGACTTATTGTTTCTAACTTCATCATATTCATCAAAAAGTGAAATCATGTACATTTTGGTTAAAATTTCTTTCAAATCAAATGTTACTGGGCTTTTGTGGAGAGATAGATAATCAAAACACAAATAAACTAGTATAGGACAGTTATTGATTCTGCTTTGTCAGCTACAAAGTGTCAGGTGTGGTGTGGAAGAACTTGACTGGCCTGCACAGAGTCCTGACCTCAACCTGATAGAACACCTTTGGGATGAATTAGAGCAGAGACTGTGAGCCAGGCCTTTTCTTCAGACATCAGTGTCTGACCTCACAAATGTGCTTCTGGAAGAATGGTCAGACAGCTGTAACAAGTTCAGCCTTCCCAAAAGAGCTGAAGCTGTTATGGCTGTAAAGGATTGGCCGACATCATATTAAGCCCTATGGATTAAGAATGTGAAGTCATTCAAGTTCACATGCGTGTGAAGGCAGACAAGTGAACACTACATATTGTAGGTCAGTGTGCATGCATACTGTCTCTGACAATAATCAAAATCATAATCAAAGAAGAACACATGAGAACATAGCATTGCCTTGACAAGTGGAAGAAGAAAAAGAGTCTCAAAAAACACCAAAAATATTATAGCTTTGTGAAAATATTGCATCAATGAATTTGCAAAAGATGCAATGCAAACATTAGATACACAAATAAATGTTGTGTCCTCAAAATTGTAAATACATAATAAGCTATCTAGTAAAGGACAACATGTGGAGAAAATCTGTTTTCAGAGCCACATGCTATCCACATTCTGAGTTATATGATATATAGTCAAACATGAACGCGTTATGTTTTCCAGCTCTTTGAGAGCAGGATCCTGCTGCACCGCTGTCTCTCAAGGTCGCTCTCTGTCTGCTCCAGCTTAACCAAGGTCACCCGCTCCACTGCGGGCTCTCTGCAACCTTGAGCAGCTAACCGACCGGGAAATGTGTGTTCTCCCGTTCCACCACGTATGTCTCCCAGTGTCAATCAGGCAGATACAGAACAGAGCTGCCGTTTAATGTTCCTGCATCCTGCCACTTCGACATTAGGTCAGTCCACTGGATATAATCTGAGAAGAAAAAAAAAAAAGCATTCACTCAAGGCCAAGTTCAGCTTCTGCACAAATGTTAATCGAATTAAGTGCCACAATACACCAGCTGTAGTCTGAAATGCTTCCACTGTGTTTGTGTGCGCTTTTTATGTTTGTTATATGTTTTCCTGCATGTGTGTGTGTCCATGTGTAAACCTGTGAAGAAGCCAAAAGATCTTGACTTTCAATAGGCACTAACAAATTATGAAGAGTCACAAAAAGAAAACGAAATGTAAATATACGTGGCTGTTCCAATTAACAAGGCCACATAGTAAAAGCTTTTTAAATAAAGGCAAGTCACAGAGTGCTAAAGGCATTAAAGCCACAATAGTGAGAGTGTATCTGGGACCTTGGTTTTGATATAAAATCTTGTGGCCTTGCCTCCACTGCCCTCCATGTTAAAAGCTGTTTGTGACAAGGAAATTACTTTATGAACCTCTGAAAGACACTCCAACACTTCAACCTCCCTGTTAGTTTCATTGCTAGACCATGAGAGACGTGTGTGTGTGTGTGTGTGTGTGTGTGTGTGTGTGTGTGTGTGTGTGTGTGTGTGTGCGTGTGTGTGTGTGTGTGTGTGTGTGTGTGTGTGTGTTAAATCACTTCAACTTGCCATTTGTCTCTGTCCATGTTCTTTATTCATGATTTCTCTGAAATCATTCATTCCCTTAAGGAAAAAACTACTAATTATAATTTTTTTGAACTCTTTGTCCTTCTACTTATTCTACTTACAAAGTATCTGGAACCAAATTAGTAAAATAAAATCTGCAAATTCTAAATCTGTTGAGAAGCAAATGTAAATAATGTGCATCATTTGTATTAATGGTGAATTTGAGGATTTCTGAAAACACAGGCTGTGCGAGACTGCTTTATATAGTGTTACCTTCAGCCCTTCAAACAATTTTTAACCTCTGCTGGAACAACAGGTCTGTTTTTCATTTTTTCCAAGGTCTGTGGAAATGAGTTTATTTGAATGTGCTCACGCTGCCGGGCTTGGCATTGGGTGAATCATATTTATATGTGAGCATTTGTGTTTAGGTCTGTAAGAACTTTGTTCCTTCAACATGTACCTGGAATGTTCAGTCCAGATAGAAGCAGAAATACCAAACATGTGTCTCTGCGGCCTTGAGACTTCACAGGGCTTCGACTGCAGCTCTCAGCTTGGTAAACACAGTTTCCTCCTGTGGCTCTCTGTTTGGAAAGGAAACAAGGAAGCTGATCAAACACTGGATCAGAAGGCCATGGCTACACTGTGCTGGAACTGAGTCGCTGGTCTTTGAAGGTAAAAAAAAAAAAAAGAGTGTGTCTGTGTGTGTGTAAATGTGCAGAAAACATTGTCCGGCCCTGCTGAAGATTGTACAGTCGCAATATTTTCCCAAAATAAATCACGTAGTGTAGATATGCTTATCCTTATCTGAACAGATTTTACAACCCAGCAATGGTGACATCATAGAGTCAGAGTAAAAGAGTACAGATGATAGAGGACATTAACTGGCATTAACTGGATTACATGGTGGCTGTAGGAAGAGGTGAAGAGGGGGTATAAAAGGTATAGAGGGGTAAAGCCATAAGGGTTAAGTTAGGTGGCAATGCTTCCCCCTTGTGAATGATTATCAAACTGCAAGCCTCATAAGAAGAGTGACGCTCATTTTTTGTGAGAGAACAAATAAATATTTAAACGTTTGGAGTTAAATCAGAGGCTTTAATACTCCTCAAAGAAGGATGTGCCCCTCATATTGCCATGATCTCAACATTAGATACTTATTCTGGGATTACATGAGGGCAGATATTGAGAAAAACTGTGTTCAAGTTCTCCAAGATGGTGTGAACAACCTACCTGCCAATTATCCTCAAAAAAAACTGTGTCCATGTCCACCTCAGAGAACTGTTGCTTTTTTAAAGGCAGCGATTGCTTACAACATACAAGTTTTGCAAGCATCCTCTCTTTTGCACAGCAAGGTGGTGAAGGAATAACGAGCAAAAAAGCACATCTGTTCTTACACACCCAGACAGTTAGATAAGATTATCAGAGTTTTATAACCTCCCTTCTTCTCAGTTTCTCTCTCAAGGAGAGTTTCAGAATGAAGTTATCCAGTATGAAGACAGCAAATTTTACAATTATGAAAAGTGAACAAAGCTAATTGAAGTCAACTTGAGCTGAACTCCATCATACATGCGTAACGTGCCTCACTCTCCTCACACTGTGTTCCAAATACACCCTCCCATTTTCCAGTCTCTCCCTCCGACATATCAAACCTACGGCTGCCCTTCATTACTGCCTACTGTCAACACCCCAGCATCCACCTGTAGGCTCTCAGGGGATGGTTACTCATCATTCCACAGTGTTTATATGTAGTATACAGCATTTGCAAGGAGTGATAAGCACACAGCAAGATGGGAAGCTATAATTATATTCTGCTGCAGGAATAAGTAATTTAAAATAAAGTATAATAACTGACGCACACGCAAACATGGAAAAAAACATGATAAAAGAGCAAAAATAAAAATATATTATGACTTTTCTTCTTCTTTTTTTAAGTTTAAAACAGATGAGAACAACTGAAAGAAGTCAGTAACTGGGGATATGAAACTGGATAAAATTTATTTGTGTAGCTGAAGAGAAGTCAGAGGTTAAACAACAGATCATCAGTATATGAAAGTGTATTTGAGCGCAGCAGTGATGAAGGATGAAGCACTGGGTCTGGCTGTGAATGGGTTTGCTGAAGATCAAAAGGGTTTGTGGGAGTAGGTCAGAACAGCAGACAGTCCGAGCGGAGCCTTTTTCTACTGCTTAACGTAAAATGCTGCTTCAGGTGACTGATTTTTAAAGGGATCCTTGCTGATCCATGCTGATTACTTAAAGAGGCCGGAATCACTTCCCTTCCTAAGCCATAATCTAAATGTATTTCATGAATTGTAGTATTCGGTGCACTAGTTTCAACACCTGAGAGCCAACAAAAAGGACAATTATATAAACTCATTAGCACCCTTAGGGATTATTAAATATTTCTAATTGACTACATAACATGTAAAATGATACACTGACAGAGAGAGTATTCATAAGTTAGATCATAATAGAAGTAATTTAATCAAGAGTTAGATATGAAGCTGTGGATGAGTCACTAGGGGGAAAGGTTATGTGCAAGAAAAGAGAATAAGTTCCTTTGTTCTCTTTAAATGTTTTTCACCAGTCTTGACGCATCTTTGTCCTCAATATATGACTGAGTTCAAGGAAAAGCAGGGGAAAAAAATCAGCTTGTAGAGTTTTTCTTTTCATTCCTAAGGAGCAATTGCACTCCTGGATGATGATTTAAATTAACAGAAAATGTGTTTTGTTAAAATGTGTGTTCTCTATTCATATGGCTCAAACATTATGAATTAGCCTTCCTTAGCCCCGATCGAGGGGCTGGGGTGTAAGCTGCTCATAAGGCCCCTGGTTACATCTGCCTTTATTTGTAGCAGAGCTAACGAAGGTGAAGCCTAGAATGGATTTTTCTTGCATGTTCAGCATCTTACCATCTAGTTTGATCATATATAGCTGTGTTTTCTTTATAGCAGAGAGAGATTCAAATCTAATCAATTACACAAAATGTCAATAGATGTAGCTGTAATAAATAAAGGGGCAGCATACTGTTTTTGATTATGTGTTGTTCTGTTAGATGCCAATGTTCTTTGAAAAAGGGGAAATAGCAGTTTCAGTTTTCAGTTCCTGTTTTTATTGTTTCTTTCGAAAGGCGAGGCTGCACAAAAACAGGTTAGAACAGATGCCAGTGGAATTACTGCAATTTAAACTTATGATGCATAAATACAGCACATACTCCAGGTAATTACTGTATAATCCTACTTGGAACTGAAGAGCTAATAAAAGAAAAAAATGTGTTAATCAGTTCCATCCTGTTTTTTCAGTGTTACACTAAAATGAAAGGTAGAAATGAAAGAAGGAGTTCCGGAGTTACTCATTATTCTCTGTGAGCTGCTCCCTGGATGCCTCATTTGAAATTTGCAGAAGCGGAGTGCTGATCTCACTTGACTGCATATCACCGGCGACCCGCAGCAAGCAGCTCAGGACCATGTCCTTGGCCAAGCCAGCCTCCATGTTACCTTCCCGGCTGAGCTGCAAAGTGATCTGATCCAGGCTGGTCAGGACCAGCTCTGAGCCCAGTAAATGGCAAATGGCACCTGTGTCAGAATCCGAACCAGGGGCTCCTTCTCTTGCCATATTCTCCATCATGTATTGCTGATACAGATCCAGGAGTTTTTGCTCCAGGTAGTGATTAAGAAGGGAGTTGGAAAATGGACCTTCATGCTCCTGGAGCAAAAAGCTCCGATCGCGGCCGCTTCCCAGCCTCCACCTATTCGAACCTCCCCTCAGTGGATATGGCCTCCCATCCCGAGCTTCATGTCCTTGGAGAGAATCTTCCACAGCTGGGGGTACATCACAAGACTGGATGAAGGGGCCGACATCTGGGTCATCGGCACAAACCCGCAGCTCACAATTATTAGCTGAGAGAGGCATCACCTGGTCGCCTGCAATGTGAAGGTCACTGTAGTTTTTGCAAATGCTCTGACAATAGGAGGGAACCAAGAAAGGGGTATCACCACCTGAGTGAGCTTGAGCTGGGATCTCTATCTCTGACGAGATCTGTCTGCCTAGATCAGCTCTCTGGAGATTTAAGGACTGCAAAGGAGAAATGTACAACTCAGTTGAAGCTCCTCTGTTGTCTTCGTTAGTCATCTGCTCCGGGGAATCATGATGAACAAGTGGAGTGCGTCTGGTGGAACCTGGTGTGAGGGTAGCAGCTGTTTTCTGTGGCCCATAAGCACTCTGGAAAGCTGGCTGAGAAGGAAGAGAGTCCAGCCCTTCTATTTCACAGTAGGTCATGCTCAACAATCTGCCTTCACAAAGCATGGCTGCAAGAAAGAACACATACTCAGAAGCTGTGAGCAGTGAGATTAAAGGGGACACAATATGTGATAATATGCTACTTTTACCAGTTATTCACCTGTTTAATGTTGATTCATATCCAGGTAAATAGCATTTGCAGCACCCTTCGCTATGGTCCTTTATTTCAATGCATACAAATGGTATGTATTTGAATAGTGGCACCAAAATGAGACAAAAGAAACAATGACAGAAAAATTACCATAAACTTTACAACAAGCACTAGATTATTCACACTGCATGACTGATCCCTGTTTCAGTCATCTCAGACAAGTTTAAAATGATTTAGAGTTCTGCTGCTAATGAGCTACGTATAACAGAAAAATATGTTGGTTTACAAATTCCAAAAATAATTCATCTTTATCATCTTCATCTTTGTCAAAAAGAATCATCTTCCTACCTCAGATCTGAATCACAGTGTCCACATCAGCTGTACACCTGTGTTTTGGTGCCAAAAGTCCTGAAGCAGTGCTCTGAACATGTGCAAATATGTCTCTATTTATGTGTGGTTGTTGCTTTATACCACCCAAAAAGGAAGTGGGAATATCACTTTTCACTTTGATCCTAATTCTGTAAACTTAGCATTAACATCTGCTCTGATCATTTCAACTCATGATCTTAACAATTCATACGTTGTGGTTTTAGGATTTAGCTGGTATTTTCCCTAATTATATAATTCCTTTCTACTCAGCAAACGTGAATAAGATGCACTTACCTCTGCAACTGTGAAATGGTGGATGATGAATGACAGCAAGGCAGCGTGCACACTGCAAAAAGAAACCATCGATGTTTCGTTTCTGTGCAAAGCAGGTGTGTGACTGAGCTTTGGCTGAAAGCAGAAAAGAAAGTCATGCTTAACATGATAAAAATATAAGGAAACTGAAAGTTCCAGATAACTGGTTCCTGTTTTTATATTCTGATGTGATTTTGAGTTGCCTCGAAATTTTAACAGCCTTTTTTAATTGAGTGTTGATTGTTGTTTAGAGCTTAACATCTTTTTCCCCATCATCTGTGTCCACAGCAAAGTAGAAGTGGTAACGTCATGCTCAGTTATGTGACCACAAATCAACATTTCCTCCTTAGCCTGTTCGTCAGCATACAGTACTGAACTGTCACCAGCGAAACAGTTTCCTTTTTCCCTCACTTGGCTCAAATTTGTCTGTAGTGTACACTCAAGCAAACCTAAGTCTCAATCAGATATGTGGTGAAAGTGTTGAAAGGTTTCAGCTGTTATTGATGGCCTGGATTTTTCCGAGACGAAAGCCCCTTGTCAGCTTGAATGACTCCTTTCTGCTTAGACTTCCTCCACTTGTGACAAGGAACACTAACAAAAGCTGCACATGAAACATGAGAGAAAGTTTTTATTATTAATTAGGACAGGAAACCTAAGATATGAGTCAACATCATAAACTCTCGAGGTTGTTACGAGACCCGGGTTGTTCGTTCAGCCGAATTAGTCATTTTAAGTCTTTAAAGCCACAAATCCCCCCCAAAATTGGAGCAATTAAACCCATCTGTAAATGCAGCCATGTGCTTATTATTATCTTCTGTTTTGTCTAGTATCAGGTGTGTAAACGGGTGGATTCACAGCTATAGCCAGTAAAACTAAAAGGCCCAGAGTTTCATTGCTGGCTCTGTTTATTTTGTCCACTTAATCTCCTGTGAGTTAAGAAATCTGACCCAGGTCTGCTGCTCAGTAATGGGAGTACAAAGTGTAGGGTTACCAACCCGTTGCTACAGCAATGTTGCTGAGCAACATCCGATAACATTAAAGACATGCTGAGATCAGGTTAGACACCTGTCTCAGGTCTGCTTTTGTGGCACAACAGGGCAGCAGTTTGGCGATTTCAGCACCCTGGACAGCTTCTGGTCCCGGTGAACAGCTCCAGCAAAGACATCATAAAGACTGCAGCTCCCATAAAGGATAACAATGTGTTTGTTTGTATGAATATGAATTTTTTTTTTTTTTTTTTTGAAATATGGATAAATGGTACACACACAAAGGGGAATCAGAGAGCAAGTCTGTCAGCATGACAGACTGTCATTAGAGGAATGTTCAGGAAGATCAATAATGTGTTCCGTCCCAACCATCATGGACACAGAGGACACGATGGTGGTGGGTGTCGGGGCGAGCAGGACTATCACAACGCTTGCACCGTCAGGCTGGTCCGCAGCACGTCCATGCTCGTTGTGGGGGAGAAAACTCACACAGCCGCGGGCTCGACTTTAAAACGGAGCAAGAGCACAGTGAGCATCGAGTCGACCTTGTACTATTACCAGAGACAAGAGGACAGGATATGGCTGTACTCACAGAATCAGAACTGCCTCGAATACCTGGAAGCACTTGTGGCTCTGAGGAGGCAGTACATAAAGAGTGTGAGCGACTTGAAGAGTACTGACGCTAAGGCCACAGTTTCTTCCAAGAAGAAGCCTGCGCCCCCGCCGCCCAAAAAAGAGGGACCGGTAAGCTTAAACTAAGTAGCCAACAGCACATGGAAGGAAATGTCAAAGATATATTTTTCTTCTATAATTTTACACCACAGATATCAAGAGCCAAACCTTCAGCACCCCCAGTCCCCACCGAGGAGGACACTCTGCAGTTCTTTGATGCGGTCATCTCCAGCTGCGACAGCGAACCAACGCGCAAACCGTACACGGACGATGGGCACGCAGACGTGGATTTTATTGGTGAGTTTGAACCTTTCCAGCCTTTAATTTAAATAATCCCGAAAGTGAGTGTGAGTTATTTAACAAGGCTGATGGCCAACAAGAAATTCAGTCGCCTACCTAATAATGAAGACACTGACTCCTTGTTTGGGTATTCTGTTTTGCGTGTGATAGTCATAGAGCAATGAGACTATTCTGACCTAACCAATAAATTGGTTAGGTCAGAATAGTTACTGTGATTTGCTAGGGATAAACGGATGGATATAGGCCTGTCTTGCTTATATTCATTGCATTCATAGGCCAGTATTATAGCCTAATGAGCCAAACATGTAAAAATGTATTGTATGTGAATGTTTGAATACAGGGACCAAGGGTGCACTAAAAAAAATTATTTGCATCCAAAATTTTGACTTTAAGTAATTTGATTACATGTAAATTTTCTGTCATTTTGTTACATAAGTACAAAGAAAAATGTTAAATTTAATGGAATCTAGTCAAATGAAATTTTCTTGTTTGGTATACATTCAGTTTATACCAAGCATATTTTCCTCAATGATTAATTATTTGAATAAATAAACCTTTGATTTCATTTATTTCAGTTGGAGTTTACTCAAAATTATTGTTTCATGTTTATGAGGGCCAAGAATAATTTTTTGGGTTTATTTGATTTTTGAGTAGGCTACTCCATTTTCTTCTTCTTTTTGTGGCTGCTCCCTTTTAGGGGTTGCCACAGCGGATCATATGTGTCCATCTCTCCCTATCCATTAGCGTGTACCTCCTTCACTCCATCCATAAACCTCCTCTGAGGTTTTCCTCTTTTCCTGCTGCTTGGTAGCTCCATATTTAACATCCTTTGTCCAATATATCCACTATCCCTCCTCAACTACACTAGATTAATTCGATAGCTCAAGTTGTGTTTGTTCCAGGTTTACAAATCATGGTGAACTATAAAGCTCAATCCTCCACCAAAGCCAATATCCTCTCTATCTCTTATTTTCAAATGAAGTGATCTGAATCCACTTCAAAATGTAATGCAAAATTAAATGTACAGCACTGTTGTAAATTAAAAATGTTTAACATTAGACCCATATCAACTGTTAAAATTGAGATTGCAAATTAACACACCAAAAGAAAAAAACGATAAAAGGGGCAGGGGATGCATTTATGTGATAAATGTTTTTCTAGCATGTATAATATGTTTTCTGTTACTCGGGACTTGTTTCAATTTGATTCTCCTCTATCTATAATCGAACCAAGCTACTGGTTTGATTTTGGTCCACTCCCGATCATTCCCTGACTCCTTTACTTTGCAAACTGTAAACAAAGAATGTGTGAGACACCATTATTTACATCTTAACACTCAGTCGTATTAAATACAGTGCGTTGCCAAAGTATTCGGCCCCCTTGAACTTTTCAACCTTTTGCCACATTTCAGGCTTCAAACATAAAGATATAAAATTTAAATTTTTTGTGAAGAATCAACAACAAGTGGGACACAATCGTGAAGTGGAATGAAATTTATTGGATGTGTCAAACTTTTTTGACAAATAAAAAACTGAAAAGTGGGGCGTGCAATATTATTCGGCCCCCTTGCGTTAATACTTTGTGGCGCCACCTTTTGCTGCAATTACAGCTGCAAGTCGCTTGGGGTATGTCTCTATCAGTTTTGCACATCGAGAGACTGAAATTCTTGCCCATTCTTCCTTGCAAAACAGCTCGAGCTCAGTGAGGTTAGATGGAGAGCGTTTGTGAACAGCAGTCTTCAGCTCTTTCCACAGATTCTCGATTGGATTCAGGTCTGGACTTTGACTCTGCCATTCCAACACCTGGATACGTTTATTTGTGAACCATTCCATTGTAGATTTGGCTTTATGTTTTGGATCATTGTCTTGTTGGAAGATAAATCACCGTCCCAGTCTCAGGTCTCTTGCAGACTCCAACAGGTTTTCTTCCAGAATGGTCCTGTATTTGGCCCCATCCATCTTCCCATCAATTTTGACCATCTTCTCTGTCCCTGCTGACGAAAAGCAGGCCCAAACCATGATGCTGCCACCACCATGTTTGACAGTGGGGATGGTGTGATCAGGGTGATGAGCTGTGTTGCATTTACGCCAAACATATCGTTTTGCACTGTGGCCAAACAGTTTGATTTTGGTTTCATCTGACCAGAGCACCTTCTTCCACGTTTGGTGTGTCTCCCAGGTGGCTTGTGGCAAACTTTAAACAAGACTTTTTATGGATATCTTTGAGAAATGGCTTTCTTCTTGCCACTCTTCCAAATAGGCCAGATTTGTGCAGTGTATGACTGATTGTTGTCCTATGGACAGACTCTCCCACCTCAGCTGTAGATCTCTGCAGTTCATCCAGAGTGATCATGGGCCTCTTGGCTGCATCTGTGATCAGTCTTCTCCTTGTTTAAGATGAAAGTTTAGAGGGACGGCCAGGTCTGGGAAGATTTGCAGTGGTCTGCTACTCCTTCCATTTCAATATGATTGCTTGCACAGTGCTCCTTGAGATGTTTAAAGCTTGGGAAATCTTTTTGTATCCAAATCCGGCTTTGAACTTCTCCACAACATATTGCACGCCCCACTTTTCAGTTTTTTATTTGTTAAAAAAGTTAGACACATCCAATAAATTTCATTCCACTTCACGATTGTGTCCCACTTGTTGTTGATTCTTCACAAAAAATTTAAATTTTATATCTTTATGTTTGAAGCCTGAAATGTGACAAAGGGTTGAAAAGTTCAAGGGGGACGAATACTTTCACAAGGCACTGTATATCTACTGTTGCAACCAGACTATATTTTACTAGCTCTATTAAATCTTGTGCCTCAGTACAGCTGCTATATTATCATGGGGCCACCCCACTTATAAAAATCCTGGTAACACACCTGCTACTGAGCACACACACTCAGAGGTTTTCCCTTGTCTGTGTGGAAGGTACACCCTATAAGGCCCTGACTGTTTTCTCTTACTTTCCTGTCAGTTTTGTGATCAGGTGGGGGCAAATTTCACCTTTATCAGACTTACTCATTACAGTCACATTGTGTAAGTCCTCCATGCTACTTCATCTTTAGTCGGAGCACATCTGTAATCACCCACAAGTAAGTTAAAATGAAGTCTGTAAGTATTATATACAGTACTTACACCAATGGAGAGAAATGCTGTACATTTAACAACTTATTTGTCTGCTTATTAGTTACCTTATCTGTGAAGCACAGGTAACATTATACCAGAATATATGAAGAATATATATTAGGCTCAAAGCATACAGTAGTTATTGTCCACTCATATTTATCACCTTTAACAGCACAAATCTGAAAATAATGAGTTTAAGGGCACATTAGGCTTTGAATGCTCCTTTCAGACAGTACATCCTATGCTAAGGGAGATATGCTCCTTTCAGACAGCTTTAATCATGGCTGTCAAGTCCACAGATACTAACTACTACTTTCAGCAGCATCTCAGGTTCTTGTTGTCATTTCCTCCCACAGTGGCTTCCAGCACGGCTGAACATGACCTCCACTCTAACTGGGTCTTGCGAGTTCCTCGAATCATGGATGGTTCCAGCCAGACAGCAGTTCCTGACTGTGCCAATGAAAGCGCCCCGGTGAAGAAGAAACAGAGCGGGTCCACAAGCAGCAGGCTGCGACTTCAGAGGAACCCGATCCACTTGCCCAAAGTGGTGGAGAGTGCATTCCAGACACTGCGCTTCAAGCCCAAATTAAAAAAGCAGTGAAGCTTAGTGGACATTGAAACCAGTGGCACTGCCACACTGCTAATTTGTTTAGACAGACACAAATTAGTTGTCCAGACAATTAATGAGATTAAAACAGGAGATTAAATCATTACATTTAATTACATTTAATTTTCATAAAGAAAATAATTTTAATAAAGAAAAACTGTCCATCTGGTGAAATATATTTTAGTCCTTGTGTTCCAAAATTGGACTTTTTCTTGGCAGAGACTTGGACTTGTCACAGTAAAAAAACACAAGTCATAATAACAACATTACTGAGGATTTCACTCTGTTAAAGTGTCATTTTATCTTCCACTGTAGACAAATACACAAACTGATGACAGTCAGCTTTGGGTGCTTTACTTTCCTTTTGGGGGCAAGAGTCATTAAATGTAATTATCTGCCTGTCTTTAACATGAATATGAAATTCAGCCTTGGATCATGTAACACTGTTCTTGGGAAGCTCCCGAAAGTTACTCAAGAACACATTTGTTGTGCCTCTGCATTAAAGCAAGGGTGAACCCAGACTTACCTCAAAGTGAAAAACGCAGCAGTCACAAAACCAGGACCCTAAACCTGCATCTAAATAGACTGCTATCATATGTCAGCATCTTTAAACAAAAAAGCCAATTCAGTAGGTACACTTGTTGAGTTGTTGGTTAACGCAAATATCGAATCAGTCAACCAGATGGGAACCACCCAATGCATTTGGGATGTAGACAACCTGATGAAGTTTAAACTGAGAACCAGAACAAGCAAAAAAGATGATTTAAGTGACTTTGAACATGGCGGCTGAACCACTTGGACTTTCCAACATAACCATCTCTAGGGTTTACATGATCTAAAAAAGAGAAAATATCCTGTGAATGGCAGATCTCTGGGTAACTGCTTGAAGCCCAATGTCAGTGCCCCCTACACCCATTATGAGTGTGACTTAATATCAGCACATAGAAGTGTCCAGACTCAGACTTTGATCAAGGATGTGAAGTTTGGGATAGATTGGACAGTGTGCATTTGAGATATAACAACTTTGTGTCCTGTGGCAAATGATTGAAATTCAGCAAGCTGCCAATGGAAACTCAAAGATCAAGTCAATCCAATTAAATCTCTAGAATTATTCTGTTAATGTCCAAGAATGGAAAATAGTGAAAATGCCACCAAACTTGCACCTTAAATTCCAAATGGCTGACTACCTGTTGGGTTCAGGTTGTGGGACATTACATGAGGCCAAGAAATTTCACACATGTAGATGAAACATAATGCCAGGGCGGGGCCACTTCATTGAGATTTTATAGGTGGCACTTAAATGAAAACACACAATTTTCAACAGAACGTATCATCAAGGTCTGAAGTTTATTCAGACCACTTTTGAGCTTTTGACTATAAAGTGCTGACCATTCTATCTGCCCAGGGCATTTACTTTAGTTTTAATCACTGCTGTGTACAATGCCCCCACCCCCCCAATACAAAGGAGGCATCTGCCAGACCATCAGTGAGTTACAATCTGCTCACACTGAGGGCTTCTTCATTGTCGTGGGGGCTTTTAACCAGGCCAACATGAAAACAGTTCTCTCAGTTCTTATGCAACCAGGGGAGTGAAAACGTTAGACAAGGATGCATTCAGAACAGCCCCCCACCTCCACCTTGGCTCTTCAGACATGTTATGCTTACTACAGCATATGCCCCTGCTGATCAGAGAGAAACAAACAGTGAAGCAGGTGAGGGTGTGGTCTGAGGGGGCTATGGAGACTGCTTTGTGTGCACTGATTGGGACATGTTCAGGGCAACTACCACTTACAACGATTACACCAACATATATGGGAATGCTATGTCTATGTCTGCCTACATCAGCGAACGCCTGGAGGACAACAGTGTCATTCAGTATACTTGCTGTATACTAAAGGACACTAAAGTCTGTCTAATCTAATATTATTTATAGTGTAATTATCATAAATATTTACAGGAGACGCTCCCCCTGTAAATTTTCACCCAGACTCAAGAGTCACCACTGCTGATATGAAGGTAAGAATAACTCAAATAACTACTCATTATAACCAAGGTATGCAGAAGAGCATCTCTGAATGCTCACACCTTGAACCTCAAAGCAGATGGGCTACAGGAGCAGAAGGCCACAGTGGGTGCCACTCCTGGCAGTTTACAGGAAACTGGGGCTACAATTCATACAGGCTTATCAAAACTGGACAAAAGAAGATTAGAAACACATTGCCTGGTCTGATGGGTCTCAATTTCTGCTGCAATACTCAGATGGTAGGGTCAGAATTTGGTGCCAACATGAAAGCACGGATCCTTTCTGCGTTGTATCAACAGCTGCCGATTGTGTAATGGTGTGGATGATATGTTCTTGGCACACTTTGGGCCCCTTAGTACCAGCAATAATACTTGAGTAGTACTACTAGCCATGTCCATCCCTTTATAAACTTGTTAAATGAAGAATTAAAGCAAGAGTGAAGGCAAAAAGGGGTCCAACTAGGTATCGACAAGGTGTAATGTAATAAAGTGTTCTGTGATTGCAGACTTCAGCTGCATAGCAATGCCACTTCAAAGATCTAACTTGAATGTTTGCATTCTCTAAAATAAAACATCCTGAAATTCTTTTGATATGCTAAAGAATACTTTAACCCATCTTTTAATGTCTCTTTTAAACTGAACAAAATGAGGGTTAACTATTGCGTTGGATATAGAATTTTGCACAGTACTTTACAGGAAAAACCCAAGGAGAGGTTGCATTCCTTTGAGGTATCAAAACCAACTGAAAACTGTAACAATGGCTCCTTTCAAAGTCAGAGTACTGCACGTAAGCGAGGAGTTCAAGTCCAAAGATTGGGCTGTCTGAATAACTGAAAACAAGCTGAAGCTATTGTATTTATCATTACTAAAGTTAAAATAGTCACAAACATGAAAACTCAATAAAACACAGCCTAACTGACCTAACTTTTATGGCATACAGTAAGTCTTATTTTCCCAGGGTTACAAATACCTGACTCATGAATGCTTAGGTACAAAAGTAGGATTAAAGAAAGTCTGTGTAGTTTTGCGGCAAAAGAAGTATTCAGAACCTTAAATAGATAAATAATGTTTGAAACATGTTTTTAGTGCATTATAGTTTGACGATTTTATTATTTTAAAATGAATGCTAAATTATGCCCTATGATCCCTTTACCTTCAAACTATTTAAAAAGAATATTTTCAAATACTTTTTTTTTCTTTATTAGAAATGTCATATACAAATCAGACACAAACAACATTCATTTCTTTTCTGCTTTGACTTTGGGGCTGAAAAAGGATGACATTGGCTTCATGCCTGTCTTGTCCACCTTGGCCAGACTTTTCTGAGCTGCCGTCATCTTCTTGGGCGGCTGAAATGCAGAAAAGAAAAAGCGATATAATGCAACGCCCTTGCATGGAGACCACAGGAAATTAATTGCATAAAATGAACTTCAATTCATTCTACAAGGTAAGGCCCACAGCCCCATGAATACACAATACACACCAAGCTTAAAGAAAGCAGTCACCAAACAAAAACTACACTAACAATGACTCAAGGTCTTAAAAAAATTTGCCAAACTAACAGGAATCAAATGACAGCTTTGGTCATGATGATGCAATTACAACAAAGACAAAAACCACCAGATGCTCCAACATTTGTTTAGTCTATTCCAGCAGACTTCTCTGCATACACTCACTTTCCGCGCAAAGTCTGCACTGTTGAATTTGGTGTAGTCTTCTCCAGCCTCCACCGGCTTGTCTGAAAGTTTCCGCTTCTGCCAAACGAGGAAGTAAGACAGGCTTTTCATGACTAAAACCACCAAGCTATATTTCCACAGAAAGACCACTACAAGCTCTAATGACCTCACACTATAACTAAAGGTAACCCCACGCAAGCGGAGGACAGAGGGTTCCTCCTGTGAAACATGCAACATTTTAGAGTGAGGTGGAGGACTACATAAAGGGTGCATGGCAGCTGCGACAGTAAGCAGAACTGAAAATATGCCACACAACATTTATTTACACCTAAGAGAGGTGAGAACATACCTTAGAAGGAGGCTCTGTCTCCTTTGGGCTCACCAGCTCTGGTAACCTACGAAGCATAATAAGAGGTGTGCTTGATCTGCAGTGTGCATTAATACTTATTGTTTTGCTCAACATGATTAACTTACTCCAAGTGTCTGAGGAGGGCTTTGCTCAGGTCTTCATTGAGGTACTCAGATATCAGGCCATGGGCATACCGTAGGAAGTCCTCTGTATCATTAAGAGAATGACACAAATAACCAAATAACCCTACGTGATTATTTCTGCCATTTATGATTGAGTGATTTAAAGGCTTAAGGTTGGGGGATTGTTTGAGTGATTTGTGAATAAACCTAATCCATAAACAAAAACTTTACAGCACTACTGCCATCTGTTGGTCAACAGTCATCCTGGAAAAAAACTATTTAGGCCCAAATATGTCTATTCATGTTAACCGTGAGGCAGAACATTTAGATAGTTGAGAAATGGGAATTTTCTTAAAAATGTGAAGTGGTCTGAAATTACCCTCTTGGTTGTCTGACTCTGACTTTACTCTGACATATGTTGAGGACTTCACTCCTTCTCCAACGGAGACATTTCTCTTCTTTAGGGCAATAACGGTCCTCTCCACCTGCAAAAAATAAATACTAAAGTTTCACTGTGCAAAAACAAGCATGCATTTTCACTGAATAGTTTTCTTGATCGTTCTGTGTCGTCTTGCGCTGTGAAATAAAGTTATCTTTTGATACGTGCCTTTTTCTTTAACCAGTTCATAGTCCTCTCTTGACTGTATCGATGAAACTTCAAGCCTCCCACCTCTAGAACACATTTAAACAAAGCATTTAGCTTGACCTTGAAGCTTTATGAATGGTAGTATCTATAAAAGTAAACTTCACCTTTTTCTTCAGCAATGTGGCGCAAGGAGGCCAGGGTACGAGTGCAGTTAAGCAGCCTTGAGCAAGCTGGGAATTCTTCATCCTTAACAACTTGATCCACAGGCTGGAACTTTCCCTGAGCAGCAAATTAATAAGAACAAAAAAAAAAAAAAGATGAAACAGATAATGGGCCTTTCATGCTAGAGTATATATGCTTTCCCCGTGTACAGTCAGATCCATACATTTTTTGGACAATGACATTATTTTTGCAATTTTGTCTCTGAACACAGAAACTTATTGACATAATACACATATTCAAGTTTTTTTTTCTCACATGGGCTATTGTAAGCTTACTGTACTGTTCTCTGTATTATAAAACAATATCTCGTGTCTCTGTAATGCTTTGCACATACTGACAAGTGTTTAATTTCACTTCATATTAGACTCTCCTTTTGATTAAGCCTGTCTTTCTTTTTGAGGTTGCTTTTCAGTGCAGGCATTGCTGTAAGCAACTTTTTCAGGCAGTATTGTAGCCCATGAATGATGGTTTCTACCATCATAACAGATGTGCATGGATAGGGAAGAAATGTGATTTATGTGAATTTGAATGTGGCGTGGTTATTGGTGCCAGATGGGCTGGTCCGAGCACTTCAGAAGCTGCTGATCTGCTGGGATTTTCCCACACAACCATCTCTAGAATGGTAGAATAGAATAGAAGAATGGTCCAAAAAGGTAGTGTAAGACTGCACTACACCACAAAGATCAACACGAAAACGTTACTGGAACAAGACGTGAGAGTTGTGAGAACACTGCTGTCTGCCTCTTACCTCTCTTCCAGATTTAATCAAATATGGCAAAATTAGGTAGAGAGGATCCAAGGGTGTTACAAAGATCAGTCTCCCATCTGTTAAACAAAAAGAGACAACTGGTAAAACAAAGACACAAGATTAGCACCTGATCAAATTTTGTCACGAGACAGTTGACTAAATAACTCCTATAAAGCAGTAGAAAAAATAGCTTCATCAACTTTTCTAGAACTTTAAAACAATTTAATCAATAAATTACTGATTCAATAATAAAACTGTTGCAAAGACAGTTGAACCAGCATGTAGTATGCGTACCTGTTTGTGAATCACAGACCTGATAGTTAGTTGTAATTGGTGATTAATTCCTTTCTTTCAGTGATGCTTGCTGTATGATGTCATGTTATAGATATGCTTTATGTATTTTATCAGTGTTTACGTCCAATGCACCAGAAGCTTCTAAATGGCTTCTTTGGAACAAGCTGGAATAAGCTCTGATTGCAAAACTCTTCTCCATCAAATACTGCTGATACGGATTCAAGCTAAAATGAGCCATCATAGCTGTACGTGTAATTATGATCAAGCTGATTCAGAGTTTACTCTGTAATGAGGAATGAGACCCACCTCTCTGCACAGTCTGGCCAACAAACCAAGAATGGAAATCATCTTCAAATGCTTTGACCTCATACAGCTGCACATCCCCACCACCCAGCATATACAGAGATGCTGCATCTGCAGGATTTTTTTTTTAAATGAGGAAATGTGTTATTTCAGTTCTGCTACTGCAGTTTACAAAACACAGAATTAGTCCAGTTTAGACAACTGATAGGAAACAAGCAGAAAATCAAGTTTTGAGGCTCTGTCTTAAATGTGATACACAACTGGACAGAAGTTTTACAACACCCCAATTTCCACCCCACTGAATGAACAAAGTAAAGTGGGAAACTTCTCAAGGATTAAAAAAGTTTAGATCACCAAAACTGAGGGGAAAAAGTGTTCATTTCACAGAAAACAAGCCTTTTACAGGGGTATGAAAGTGGCTGATGTAAAGCTTTCTACTACTTTCTTATACTATCTCATCCAATATTCAGACAATACTGTATTCCAAGAAGTAGTGTTGGAATACAGTATTGCTACCAGAATCTTGAGAATCTTGGTTGGTCTGGAGTTCAGCCTTTAGCAACTAATGACCCAAAAGATTAGAAGAAAGAATGGTAAATTTCAAAAGAATAAAAACTGAGACAGTTTCAAGATTTCAGCCTGACTGACCTGCTCTGGGATCAGCTGGACTAAAGGTGAAAGTAAATTAACACACCTGCAGAAGGATTAAGATGAAATTTAAACACTGTTTCATTTCCATGGTATAAGGAATGCCGCAACTGTGTTTGGTTGGTGAATTAGTCAAAAAATTGGAATTTAAGATTCTTTAATTACCTTTATATGATATATACGTGTTCCGTGTTTTTATTCCACATTATATTGAGACATTACACTATATGCTAATGGAAGTGTTATGAAACTTTTGACCAGTACAGCATATAGATGGTCTCACTTTCATATACACATCTTTAAATTTTTACTTTTACTATACTTTGATTTATTGTCAAGTTAAATCTTAAGACTATTTTCATTATAGAACCCCAGAAATTTTAATAATCAATTAAAAATCAATTATTTGCAAAAGAATTTAAAAAAATTGCAAATTAGAAAACAAAAAGAGGCATGCTCCGTAAGACAAAACCAACAAGCAACACAACATCCAGGTGTGAGGATATAAAAGTGTGACTGAGTTCAGATCAATATAACAAATTACACCCGAGTTCTTAATAATATCCTTAAAATCACCATGCTAAGTGCTCTGAGTTGGTATAGGTTATGATTTAGCAACAATTTGATGAAATGAACTATCTAAAATAAAAGAAGCAAACAGTGGCAAGATTTGTTTACAAAACAGCACAGAGCTGATGATCAGGATTTCTGCTTTGTCAGTTTAACTGCTTCCAATCTCTTAAATCTGCTGTGGCAGAAACGCGTTGAACTCAGAAGTTGTGAAAGAGAGATTTTACCGCATGCATTGAGGCTAGATGCAACGGTTACAAATTGTTATGTAGTGAGAATAGAAACAGTCAAGACTACACTGAACATAACAGGATGTCAATCCTGAGCCACCTACACACAATTTTAACCTACTGATTTTATTCTGTGATCAGCAGTGTTAAAAATACACACTGTAAAGCCCCTAATCTGCTGTTATCAATAAGTTATAGCTCCCTTCTTCATAGCATTTGTTCAATATCTCTAAAATTAGAAACATCCTGTCTCAGAGTGATGCTGAAAAGCTAATTCATGCATTTATTACTTCTAGGCTGGACTATTGTAATTCATTATTATCAGGCTGTCCTAAAAGCTCCCTGAAAAAGGATTCAGTTGATCCAAAATGCTGCAGTAAGAGTACTGACAGGAACAAGAAAGAGAGAGCATATTTCTCCCATATTAGCTTCTCTTCATTGGCTCGCTGTTAAATCCAGAATTTAATTTCAAATCCTTATTCTCACATGCAAAGTCTGGAAAAATCAGGCCCCATCTTATCTTAAAGACCTCATAGTACTAAATTAAATTGCTCTGGCCAGCTTACTTGTGGCTCCTAGGGTATTTAAAAGTAGAATGGGAGGCAGAGCCTTCAGCTTTCAGGCCCCTAGTCTGTGGAACCAGCTCCCAGTTTGGATTTGAAAGACAGACATCCTCTCAACTTTTAAGATTGGGCTTAAAACTTCCTTTTTTAACAAGCTTATAGTTAGGGAAACACAGCTGCAAAATCACGCAATGAGTGTTTTTTTTCTTCAGGCACCTCTCTTCACTCTCTGTTTATACACCACTCTGCATTTAATCATTAGTTATTATTAATCTCTGGCTCTCTTCCACAGTGTGTCTTTTGTCATGTCTCCCTCTCCTCACCCCCAACTGTTCATCGCAGATGGCTGTCCCTCCTTGAGCCTGGCTGTGCCAGAGGCTTCTTCCTGTTAAAAGGGAGTTTTTCCTCCCACTGTCACCAAGTGCTTGCTCATAGAGGGTCGGGTGATTACTGGGGTTTTCTCTCTAACATACCACCTTGAGGCGACTGTTTGTTGTCATTTGGTGCTATATAAATAAAACTGAAGCTCTCCCAGTCAATATTGAATTTTTTTTCAAAAAATGTTATTTAATCATCCAAACCCCCTTTTTAATATATTTGTTTCTCAGTTTTCCCTCACCTTCTTTTATATAACAGTTCACTTTCATCTAAAAGTCTCGTTATCCTGCCATGAACAGCAAGTTGCAGAGCTAGATCAAAGTGGATCAAAAACGAGGCAGACCTGTTGATGGATTCCTTAGTCTCACAAAAGCTGGATCACCGTCGTGTTTGTGCGTGTCGTTGATAGAGTCTGCAGACATCAAAACAAGCATCAAGCCCACGACAGACACCACATTTAAATCATCCCTATATGGCCCCTTCTTATTCTGAAAACAAATGTGTCAAACTTTAACTTACTCTTTTAACATATAGCTTAACGCTGAAGCATGATAGCTGTCATAAAGGCTAACAGCACCACCACTAGTTACATCCGTTATTACACTTTTTAAAGCTTAATAACTGCTTGGAAAGCACGCAGCACGCTAGCACAGGTAGCTCATACTACACTGCCTAACCCACCTGGAGCGATGACAACCCAGCTGTCATTATCTACGTTTGACGTCCGCTTCTTTTTAGTAGCCATGTAGTATAACTGAGCTAAGCGGAGTAAGTTTGCTTCTTCTTTACTTTTGGCCTAAAAACAGTGTCGGCTTCCAAAAGCGCGTGCCTGCTTTCTGCGCGAGATCTCAGAAAAGGCGCCTCTCGGTATTCGGTTCCTGTTTGTGTCACAGAGGAGAAAACTCTGCGTTCATTAATGCACTGTCAGCTCATTTTCCTTCCATTTTTTATTATTTCGGGGAAAATTTTTGGTGAATAAAAATGAAATGAATGTTATGGCGTCGAGACAAGATCAAAAAAAAGTCGATAGTCGACTTTTAATTGAACCTTGTCACACCTGCTTGTAAAGCAATGGTACGTTCCGCGGTGACGTCACTCAACATGTAATTTTGCAATAGAGCCGCTAGAGGACGCCCGACAACTTTTATTAGGATTCCAGTCAATAAGCTGATATTTGTCCTCCACAGTTTACAGTGCAGTCACTTACCTGATGGGCTGTTTCTGAAATGCTCTAGGTGTGAGCCTCTGCTCTCAGGTGCAAGATGTTTGGTGGCCGCTTTGTCCTTTGGCACACTGGCACATGACAGATTGGGCGATCCATCTGTCCTTCAATAAGAGGAAGGCATCTCTCACTCTCTCTCAGGATATGACAGTGGGTGTCCCAGTTGGTTTTCAGTGAGTCACTTGTTTTGCTTTGATTCTTTTTTTCTCTTCCTCTTCTTTTCCCTCCTGCACTGTTTGTGTGCATCCTCAGATGGAGCTGTGTAGGATGCTTGTGTGTTTTCAACCCCCCATTAGATAACAATAGCTGCGTCATCGATTTGTTTAACTGTTCAGGGGTCCCTCTGATCTGTTTACGTAGCTTTTTTTTTTTTTGGAACTGTTGATTTCCCTCTCTTCTAAAGACACCCACAGCACAGCCCATTAACAGGTTTTTAATTAGCTTGTTTTGGTAATGAGGAAGGGAGGGATTTGTGTGCTGGGTGACTGAGCTTAGGGTCCCTGTGGGAGCTGCATGATGTAGAGGAAAACTTGAGTCTACACATGGTGACCTATGGGTTTATGTTTTTTCCTGCTTGTGCATTTTCATGTCACCTCTTTGGGCATTTTCTGCTCTTTTGTGTCATTTTCTCTCTCGTTTTTTTTTTTTGGTTTTTTTTTGGTCCATTTAAAAATAATGTTGCCTTGTGGGCCCATTTGCCCAGATTTGAGCAACACATGCTCTAAACCCTTTTTTTAACACAGTTTCAGCTCTTCCTTGAAATCAGTGAAATTTATGTTGCTGTAGTCTGTGGCAAAGAGAGCGTGGGTGAGATATTGTCTGTGAATTACTTGTTTTATGGGCCCCGGGAGTATCATACACAACAGTCTGTGCAGCTAAACAGAATATTCCATGAAAGCGTTCTTTCATTTTGGGCTGCTTGAGGGAACGTCTGTGTTTCTGACAGCCAGGCAGAACAACAGCGGCCTTTCTGATACTCTGGACCATAGACGACCCCAGAGAGCCGAGTCCTCTGTCACCAGCATGCAGACGAGAACAAAGTGGGTCTAAATTTAGGCCTCGCTATGGCTATAGACCCAGAGTACGAGACCCCACTATCCTCTCCCAAATCCAGCTCCACAATCCTCATCAATCATGCATCCAACAAAGAGAATTTCAGCGCACCAAAAGTCATGTCTGTTCTTTATATCTCCCCCCAAGCTCCACTTCCTCCTCCTCTGTGTAATTCACTTTCAAGCTTGCTATTTCTTTAAAAATAATATGATTCCAATAAACTTCTCAGTAGAGGTAGGAGTTTATTGCAGCTAGCAGGCTGTAGATAGTTGGTCACACTCTGCTGAGCACATTGAACAGCCTGTGGTCCTATCTATCGCTGTGGCCTCATTTGTGGCGGTCCAATGCAGGGTGACTGGTTATAGCTTACATCGACTCAGCCTCCAGCTTTCATCTCAGCACCATGTGCTGCGCATCACGGTGGGCACTTTTTATTCTTTTCATCATCATTGATCTAAAGGATTTATAGGGAGAAAAGAGCATATTTCAAGAATGTACATATTCACTACAGTGCTTTTTTGTCTGTCATGGCTGCCAAGAGAGGTAAGTTAGAAATAGCCAGGCAGCATCACTTAGGGTGCCACTTATTCTGTGCAGATATACATAAAGCTGTGCTGTTATTTCATGCAGCTGTAACCATTTTGAATCCCCCTGCGGGTCAACACTCAATTTTCAGCTTAAAGATATAATGTGCACATCGACACACTCTTAACAGACATGCACACACGGAAACAGATGTGGAGAGAAGTCCCTCTGCAGCACAAGCCTTTGAGTCATCATCTGGGATTCCCTTCCTCTCACTTCCAAATATGGGTGGGATTGTGAGAGAGCGAGAGGAAGAATGTGGATGGCAGTGGAACCCCCTTGTGATGTCAGAGCTGTGGAACAGTGAGCCTCACGCTGCCTGGAAATTCACCGGAAGGAATGTCGGGAATGTAAGAATCACCGAAATGCTATTCTCTTGTGCATCTTTGTAAAACCTGACTTGTAGTACACATGCCTCATGTCTACTCCCACACACACACACACACTCATATAATGTTTTTGGCCGGTCCACTCTCTGGAGAGATACTCCTTCCCGTAAAGTCTTATTCCTCTTCCCCCTACTTGTTTCACAAGATGGTGACTCCTTATTCCCAGCATCAGTTGCTCTGTGTGAGGCCTCTGGATGAAAGTGGTATTTTCATTCTCCCTGTGTGAGAACAGTGTGATGGCTCGAACATTAACTCCTGAGTGCTGTGTGATCTGAAACAACACTCACATAATAATCGCATCCCATGTAATTCTTTCGGCATGCAGCATCTGAGCCTACAGAAATCAAGGTAGTAAACTCAAATGAATCAAGGGTTGTTTTCATAATTTAAATAAAGAAATTAGACAGATCAATCACCTGGGGGATAACCTACAGTTATCACACCTTCAAACCTGTGCAATTTCATTCCAGGGTTTCAGATTAGGTGCCGGAAAATCATTTGAGAGTCACAAGTGCACTCTTTCTTATTTAAACTTGTGACATTTATGGTCTGCAGTTGCCTAGTGTGTGGTGACAAGAACCAAAGAGCAGCTGTTGTTTTTGTGTTTGTTTGTTTTTTTTTTACAGAGATAATAGCATAATCAGCCCAAGATTAACTGTTTTGATAAACAAAAGATGTCTTTGAAAACTCCAGGGTTTCACCATAGCATTTGCAACCACCGTGTCAAAGTGAACATATCTATAATCAGCAAGAGGTTGCATCAGCTCGACCTGCATGGAAGGAGTGCCAAAACATCAAGGAAAAGACCTGGCCCTTTGGAAAAACATGGTCTGGGCAGACAAATCAAAGATAGAGCTATCTGGCTACAGTAACACCAGACATGTGTGGGACAGCTATTCATGGATGGTGGAAATGTTATGATTTGGGGTTACTTTGCTGCCTCAGGGACTGGGCATCTTGCCCCGCGTTCCTTCTCTGGTTGCTACAATATTTTACACCTACGCTGTAATTTCTTAAGTTGATGGAGAGCTAAATTAGGTAGTAGGACTCAATGCAACATGATTTTGCTCAGATGAGTTATAGGCAGGCTCAAGCGAGACCCAAATCTGACTTAACTAAAAAGAATTACTAATAAAATGCAAAAAAATATAACAATGTTAATAGCTTTCCGTTTTTTTTTTTAGCAAAAGCAACAGCAACAGTAATTAAATGTATTAAAAGGGAACATTTTTATTTTTAGTTATTTGTTACTGCAGAAGTGGTCCTTTCAACAGGACAGTGAATCATAATTCACCAAGGAGACTGTCAGAAAGAAGAAATGGAAAGTTGTGAAATGTGTAGTCAAGAAAAAAATAGTCCAGATTTGAAGCTTTTCGAAATGATGTGGCAATGATTTAAAATGAGTATATGCATCAAAACCTTCAAAACATTTTGCAGCTGTAGGAATTTAACATGTACTCGTGGTCAAATACTTAAGCAGATGAAGATGTGAGAGACCAGTGGGCAAAACACCTACAAAAAAGGTTATTTCTGCGAAATGGGGGGTGCTGGCTTAAGAGGCCTTACTTTGCACTTACTTTTTCATCAGAATAATGTTACACCTATTGATATTTATTCAATAAATTGTTATAAAAGCTTAATTTTCACTGCGTTTGTCTGCAGACAGTGTGTCAAAGAGGATCAAATGTTTGAACTTGTCCTTGGTCAAATATACTCAATGACTAATTCTCTAGCTTTGTTAATGCAAATATCTAATTAGCCATTCACATTTAAGCATGTAGACATGATGGCCTTCAAGTTCAAACTGAGCATCAGAATGGGGAAAAAAGGTGATTTAAGTGACTTTGAACATGGCATGGTTGTTGGTGCCAGTCAGGGATTCTTCCATGCAACCATCTCTCAGGCTTACAGAGAATGGTCTGAAAAAGAGAAAATTTCCAGTGAGCTGCAGTTCGTTTGGTGAAAATGTCTTGTTGATGCCAGGGGACAGAGGAGAATGGCCAGACTGCTTCAAGTTGATAGATAGGTAATGATAACTCAAATAATCAATTCTTGCAACCAAGATATGCAGAAGAGCATCTCTGAACGCACAACACATTGAACCTCAAAGCAAACGGGCCAAGGCAGCTGAAGAAGACCACACTGGGTGGCACTGCTGTCATCTAAGAACAGGAAACTGAGGCTACAATTCGCATAGGCTCACCAAAATTGGACTCGAAACATGTTGTCTGGTCTGATGAGTCGCAATTTTGTGCTGAGGCATTCAGACAATAGTCAGAATTCGGCGTAAACAACATGAAAGCATCCATCCTGCCTTGTATCAACAGTTCAGGCTGATGGTGGTGGTGTGATGGTGTGGGGGATATTTTCTTTGGAGCCCTTGGTACCAACTGAGCAGTGTGCCCATCTTCTGAAGACTACTTCCAGTAGGATCACGCACTGCATCACAAAGCTCAAATTGTCTCAAATTGGTTTCTTGACCATGACAGTGAGTTCACTGTGCTCCACAGTCACCAGATCTCAATCCAATAGAGCACCTTTGGGATCAGGAAATTCACATCATGGATGTTCAACCTACAACAACTGTGTGACACTATCATGTCAATACGGACCAAAATTTCTGAGGAATGTTTCCAGCACCTTGTTGAATCTGTGTCATGAAGAGTTACACATAGGTACACCTAATAAAGTGTCCAGTGAGTTTATATATAGTATAAAGAACTTTTGGATCAAATTTAAGGAAAAACACAAAAGGAATTTGTTGCAGCTTCACTGAATAAAGACAAAAGTACTTAGTACACAGTTTCCAATCAGTGTGAATGAAGGAGTGAGTGATTTAAAAAACTCAAATGCATAGTTTGACTGTAGTCTGATGAGTAAGTCATCATCAAAAACCACTGTTACAAAGCAAACCAGGGCCTCTAAGAGTCTGTGGCCCCTGAGCATTTGAGAAAGGTTAATCAAACAGCTTTGCATCACTAGCCCACTTAATTAGATACCTTGTTGAATTTATTTGAGCACTAGCTCTTTTCAACCAAAGCGTTCCAGAAAATGCTGACTCACAAGAGCTAATTTCAAGAACTAAGGTGGGAATAATAAAATCAAGTAGGCACAAAAAATGAACTAGATAAGTGTTTATTCTGTCTGTTTACTTATGCACGGCTCTGATGATTGAGAATCAAACGTGTGAATGAATGTAGCGCTATGAAGCACCGGTTTGATGAGTGTTTTCTGTTTGTATCTCATGCACTCCGCTGAAGACAAGGAATCGCACGATACACGTTCCTGCCAATGGTTTCACACTAGTCCGCTGATTGCGGGTGATGACAACATGCCAAGAAAAGTAGGACTGAGCCAGTAAATTGCAGGGAAGAAGATGACTGCAAGCTGGCAAATATGGACATAGGCATAATAATTAACTGTATACATTGTTTTTTTTATTGTTGATTATCCAAAATAAATTACTTTGATCAAGAAATAGTTGATCATTTGGATAGCAGATCATTTGTTAATGAAAAGAGAAGTTATTTGCAGCTCTATATGAAACACTGATCTGTGGGGTTTGATAGTAATGTTAACTTTCTCCCTCTGAGGGGGGCTGTCTGTCCCAGAGACTTTCATCTGTCTGTGATCCCTGCCTGTCTACTCTCTCCCGCTTCTTTACTTCTTTACTCCGTCCCGCCTAGTAGACGTCTCACAATACACCATCCCCAACCCTAATTATTGTTTACCAAGATCAATCTCTTTCTCCCTATCCCTCCTTCATCTCTCTCTCGCTCTCTCTCTCTCAGCATACAAGGGACCAGAGATGATGTGGTAATTACATCTGCCGACTGCTGGTCTGCCGCAGACGGCTCCGCAAGTCTCTGTGCTCAGAGAAAAATTAGAGACTGCTCAGCACAAGTCCAGGGCTGTAATTAGAATAAGTACTCTACGAATGAAATGTGTTTATTTGTTTATTTATGAGACCCCAAAATTCCAGGGCCCTGTGCTTCTGCTCTCGAAGGTTATGTCATGTCAGGCGCATGTGCACCAGAACCCCTGTTGAGGTGTTATGAGAAGAAAACATATCTGTAATCGTTGTCCTTTTTCTGCAGCACCAGAGAATGTCTCTCACAGTTTTAGCATGTATTTCACTTTCATACTGTCCTCATGTGATTGACTTGAAAAAAATATAAAAGAAGATTCAATGAAATTTTGATTTAGGATACCAAATTTTAACAACAAAAGAAACATCCTCAACGTGATGTTAATAATAATTATCTTGCTGGTTTAGGTTACATTATTTTTACTACAAAAACTCTTGATTCTGAGCTTAATGTACACACTGAAACTGTAGTAGACCCCATCAAACTAGGGGCTTTATTGAACTCAATATAGCGCCAAATCACAACAAACAGCCACCTCAAAGCACTTTATATTGTAAGGTAAAGATGGTAATAGTAAACGGACTAGCTCTTATATAGCGCTTTTCTACTCAGTCAGAGCACTCAAAGCGCTTACACAACATGTTTACATTTACCCATGCACTCACATTCATACAAGCACTTCCATGTTTCTACTAAGCTAAGTGCTTTTAATTAACTAACATTCACACACATTCATACTCCAACAGGACGGTCGGAGAGCAGCTTGGGGTTAAGTATCTTGCCCAAGGATACATTGGCATGTAGCCTGAAATAGCCAGGAATCAAACCGCTGACCTTCCGATCAGTAGGTGACCTGCTCTACCTACTGAGCTACAGCCACCCCAGACCCTACAATAATACAGAAAAAAACGACCCCCTATGAGCAAGCACTTGGTGATAGTGGGAGAAAAAAACTCCCTTTTAACAGGAAGAAACCTCCAGCAGAACCAAGCTCAGGGAGGGGCAGTCATCTGCTGCGATCAGTTGGGGGTGAGGGGAGAGAGACAGGAGAAAAGACACACTGTGAAAGAGAACCAGAAATTAATAATAACTAATGATTAAATCCAGAGTGGTCTATAAACACACACAGAGTGAAAAGAGGTGAGTGAAGAAGAAACACTCAGTGCATCATGGGAAACCCCCAGCAGCCAGGCCTATTGCAGCATCACTAAGGGAGTGTTCAGGGTCACCTGATCCAGCCCTAACTATAAGTTTGATCAAAAAGAAAAGTTTTAAGCCTAATCTGAAAAGTAGAGAGGGTGTCTGTCTCCCAAATCCAAATTGGGAGCTGGTTCCACAGAAGAGGGGCCTGAAAGCTGAAGACTCTGCCTCCCATTCTACTTTTAAATACCCTAGAGACCACACGTAAGCCTGCTGTCTGAGAGCAAAGTGCTCTGTTTGGGTTGATATGGTACTATGAGATCTTTAAGATAAGATAGTGCCTGATTATTTAACCTTGTATGTGAGAAGAAGGATTTTAAACTCAATTCTGGATTTAACACGGAGTCAATGAAGATAAGCCAGTATGAGAGAAATATGCTCTTTCTTTCTAGTCCCTGTCAGTACTCTAGCGGCAGCATTTTGGATTACCTGAAGGCTTTCAAGGGAGCTTTTAAGACAGCCTGATAATAATGAATTACAATAATCCAGCCTAGAAGTAATAAATGTATGAACTGCTTTTTTTTTCAGCATCATGCTGAGACACTGAGAGATACTGTGCAAATACCAGAAAGAAGTACTACATATTTGGTTAATATGTGCATTGAAGGACACATCCTGGTCAAAAATGACAGTGTTATTGGAGGCCAAGGTAATGCCATCCAGAGTAAGTATCTGGTTAGACACCATGGTTCTAAGATCGAGGGTCAAGGACAAGAACGTTTGTAGAAGCAGGAAATTAGCAGTAATCCAGGTTTTTATGTCTTTAAGACATTCCTGCAGTTTAACTAATCGGTGTGTGTCATATGTCTTCATGGGTAGATAAAGCAGGGTATCATCTGCATAGCAATGAAAATGTATGTTGTGTGTTCTAATAATACTAATAATAATCAGAAAGATCAGTCTGAGAGAACAAGTCTAAATAAATATCAGTATTGAAAGTAGCTGTACATAAATATATGTCTATGATATTTATGAATGATTGTGAATATGAATATTTTTTTCTCTATTGGTTAAAATTTTATTTCTGAAGAAATTCATGGAGTCATTACTAGTTAAGGTTAAAGGAATACTCGGCTCAACAGAGTTCTGACTGTTTGTCCGCCTGGCTACAGTGCTGAAAAGAAACCTGGGGTTGTTTTTATTTTCTTAAACAACATGAAATTTTAAACCTATGTAAAAAAACAAACAAAAAAAATAGCTTTTGCAGGACTCACACGAACAAAGTACATCCTATGATTGGATAGCTTGTAGAACCACCTTTCGCAGCAATAACTTGAAGTAATGATTTTTTTATTTTTTTTTTGTATGAGTTTATCAGTCTTTCACATCATTGTGGAGGATTTTGGCCAACTCTTCTTTACAACTGTTGCTTCAGTTCATTGAGGTTTGTGGCATTCATCTATGCACAACACTGTGAAGGTTGAGATCTGGACTGGGCCATTGCAATTCGTTTCTTTTTCAGCCATTCTGTTGTAGATTTGTTGCTGTGCTTGGGATCATTGTCCTGCTGTAGGACCAAAATTCATGGTCAATTTAATGACTGCAAAGTCCTGTGGCTGCAAAACAAACCTAAATCATGACCACCGTACTCAACAGTTGTTATGAGGTGTTGGTGCTGATATGCTGTGTTTGGTTTTTAGCAAATGTGACATTTTGCGTTATGGCAAACATCTCCACTTTGGTCTCATGTGTCCAAAAAACATTGTTCCAGAAGTCCTGAGGTTTGTTCAGAGGTAACTTTGCAAACCTACACTGTAAACCCAGATTTTGATTCCACTTAAAAATATTGAGTTCATATTACCTAAAATTGCCTAGAATGTGAACATTACTTGTTAATGCTGAGTAGACTGTACTTTTTGATGCTCTGTCTTATTGTAATCATGTGTTTGAGTTCAAACAACTTAATATGATCAAGTTTTGCACCTGCTAAAAATCTAGTTTATACCAGTTTTAACAGACTGGATTAATGTGCAGCTGCATGGTGGCATGATGGTTAGCACTGCTGCCTCACAGGTAGCATGCCTTCTAGAAGGCCTGGGTTCAATTCCGGCTTGGCCCCAGCCTCTCACTGTTTGGAATAGTAGACATTTGGGATTTTTGTTCACAACGCTCTCTCATATAGCTTTTTATTGTTCCATGGACAAATGTTATTTGTGAATGTTAATGTACCAGCATTCAGCAGGGCTGTTTTATCATGTTTGTTTATTTACCTAATTTAAACAGACACAGTTCAACTCTGTAAAAAATGTTTGTGTTACTGGGTGGCATGGTGGTTAGCACTGCTGCCTCACAGCTAGAATAGCTATCTGATAGTCTGGGTTCAATTCCACCCTAGCCTGGGACTCTTGCTGTGTGGACTCATGTATGTTCTCCCTGTGTCTGTGTGGGTTTCCTCCCACAATCTGAAGACATGCAGTTACTGGGGTTAGGTTAATTGGTCTCTCTAAGTTGCCCACAGGTGTGAATGGTTGTCTGTGTCAGCCCTGCAACAGGCTGGTGAACCGTATGGGGTGTACCCTGCATCTTACTGCCTTGTCAGCTGGGATCGGCTCCAGCCCCCACCACCCCCACACAACCATGAAAAGGATAGGGAAATTGATTGATCAAAAGACATTTTATTTTTTCATGAACTATAAAAGATAAGTTTGGTCAATTAGAACATACAATTTAGTTCAACTGGAAATGGAGTAGTGCTTACTTAACAGGCTGAGTTAAATAAACTGTTTCATTACTTAAAAAATTTAAGGCAACGAATCACCTTGGTTTTTTTAAGTAGATTCAACTTATCCGGGTTTACAGTGTAAACTGTGCTGCCATGTTCTTTTTAGAGAGAAGTGGCTTTCTCCTGGCAACCCTTCCCAACAAGCTGTACTTTGTTCAGTCTTAGATGAAGTTCCTTGAGGTGAATTTGCTGTGAATTTGCACTCCTGGGAAGATTGTGGCATTGTCTTAGCATACACCTGAATGCTCCAGACCTGCAAACTGCCAAATCTTCTGCTTTTATAGAGATCTTCACACTTGCTGAAGATCAGTTAATCAGCTGCATTTGATCATCAGCATCCTCTTAATTCCTACAGAAGCAGAAAGGGAATACTTAGTTTTTGAAAACTTTATTTTTTAAATGACTGTAGAACTGTTCAGGGATAGAATGACATGAATATTTTTTTTAGAACTTGTGTGTGTTCAAAAATCTCTCCAGAAATTGTAACAGCTGCTATTTCACCTGATGACCGGTACACCAACAGGAATTCAGAACCCTCTTTGACAAAGCAAAGACCCACTGTTTCATATTCTACCATGTTAGCAGTTCTTATTCCATTACACTTTGAAGGGATCCAGTTTCAGACACAAATTAGGCAAGGGGACCCAGAGCTGCCGCGGGGCGCTTTCTCTACTACCAGATTTATGAACTGGGCAATGAGACAGTTGACAACTCAGGCCATTAAAAGATTATCTGGATTTTTCACAGGCATACTAGGATAATTTGAGAGCAAAATCATCATGTTCATTCAATATAAATCTGCAAAGTGGAAGATGTCAGAGCCGTGTACTACACTATGTGTCTGTGTGCACGCTCACTGAACACATCACAGAATGTAACCATGCCCATTAAATTTGTTAAATCAGTATAAATATGTGAGGCATGAACATATTTAAAATTTGTAAATGTGCTTATGCATTTCTTTTTTTATGTAGGATGGTTTTGATTTTGTTACCAAGTATTTTTACTTTACTTTACTTTACTTTACTTTACTTTGAACACATGGGACATACGAAGGTCTTGTAACAGGCAGAGACTCCACAGCAGTGACAGGTACTTGATGGCTGAAAGCCTGGCTTGTACCCTTTAACTTACCTCAGAAGACAGATTGACCCTGCTATTTCATAAAATAACTAGCCAGTCTTTTAGTGAAATTGTTCTCATGATGGATTTACACTTTTATGTCAGAACTGTCATTTTCCACGAAACTAAAACAAGTTGTCATGATTTCACATCCTCTGAAGGACTTCACATTAGAGCGGAGCTACATTTTGAAACCCGCACAATCAATAAACACAGTGGCATCGGATTTAAGTAATGCATGAAGTTGTATATGTCAGCAAATATTTATATAGAGACAGATGTGAAAAGACAGTTTTCATGTGTCTTAGTTTATGGCCAGAAAGATCAAAACATTACTTACGTGATGAACAAATTCTGGCAAATTTCCATGAGATAGCTAATGACTACTTTATTGGCTAACATCATTATCTTAGAGTGTGAACAAAAAATTTTTATCCTACCATTAAGCTTCTGTCACTGGACAACAATGGCTGAACGAGACACTTTCATCTCAATAGTAAAAATGGTAATTACTCTCCAGACTGGAGAGTAATGCACAGTCTGCATTTTGTCCTTGACTTTTCAGGAGTAGGGGTCTGGGCATGAACTGGACAAATGTAATGTAATCAAAAAAGGCAAGACCGTGAATCTGGTGGTGTGATGTCATCACTCTGAGACACTTGTGTGATATCATAATTATGAGGTAATGGCGGGAGGGGTGTAGGTGTAGGTTTATGACTTTGGCACACGCTCAGTTTACCATCAGTCGACTGCAACAGGGCACTAATGAGAATGGATGGTCTGCCTCAAGCTATCCGTGTGTGTGTGTGCGTGTGTGTGTGCGTGTGTGTGTGTGTGTGTGTGTGTGTGTGTGTGTGTGTGTGTGTGTGTGTGTGTGTGTGTGTGTGTGTTTGCATGAGGAGTTCATGCTTTGATAAATTGATGTATTGAAGAAAAGGAGGATGCAAATGACCTAGAAGAACAATACATCCATGAGAAAGACACACCAGGAAACCCTGTGTGTGAGTTTTTATGTCATCGAGTTTTAGATGACTGCAATTCATCTTCCGTTGACACATTCTGTTTAAAAGAACACAAAACTATTCACCAGATGAGTATCGCTGTGAACTCAGTCAGTCTGAATGAGCAACGGCTGAGTCTGTTTCCAAATTTAAGCTTTATGGCCTGAACAATCACCACAACCTCTTACACATTGCCACAATGGTCTCATAAAGTTAATGGCTAACCGTTAGTGTATTTGCTGTTTGGACTTCTGGTAAAATCAAAGGATCGTCTACTTTTGAAATCTTTGGGATACATTCTGATTTTGAGAATGATGTCGGTGAAGAGTAGAGGGCAATAATTGCCAAAAAAAAAAAAGGAAAGAAATGAATAAAACTGATTTAACCATTTTATTTGGAACAATGTTGCAGTGGAAATTGTGTTAAGCAAAACACATATCAAAGAAGTATACAAAGTATAAAAGTATATATATATATATTGTATATTTTAATGTTTCTTGTGTAGAAATGCACAAGTTAAAGAAGTTAAAAGGATCATTAGACTAAAAAACCAGACCACTGCACACAGAAAAAGACCTAACCATCCATCTGTATATTTTCCCCATTTACTTCCCCGTCTTCTACTGTACATACATTATGTATATTTCAAATGATTTCACTTCTCAGACATTTAAAGTAAAGATTATTACAATGCTAATAAACTCATTGTAAATTTTGGCAAGCTAGTGTTAGAGATGTGTGGAGAAAACCGCTACTGTCACACAGTAACTGTGCACGAGCTGCAGGCTGTATAAAGCACAAAAACACACATCATAAATTCACATATTAACACAACATTTTTGTTGAAATCAAAAGTGAGTAACTATTAAATCCAGATCTCAATTCTGAATTTTTCTAAGTGTTGGTCAAAAAATCATTGGCATGTCTGTGATGGCAAATGAAAAAAAAACAAAAAACTGGATAACACCTATTCAAACTTTAATTTCTGACCACCTAATTGACATGGCTCAATCTGCAGAAGTGACCCACTGTTTCATTGTCAATTACAGAGAGTTAGAAGAGAAAGTGTGACCTCACCCAGGCAATCACATGTGCCAAAGTCACCCTGCAGAAATGACATCATGGGTAATGATGTCATCCCAGGATTCCAGACCCTTTCCCATTCCTGCTTAAATGCTTTTAGGCTTGGCTACACACACACACACACACACACACACACACACACACACACGCACAATGAAGCGTGTGCTTGTTCACAAGCTTTCGCTCACACACACACACACACAGACTGCCATGCGCACACATAAAACCCATTCGAGGAGCCTCACCCAAGACTGAGTCGTGATATAAACAAGACAAACACACAACAGATGCGATAAGGATGTCATTTGGCCACAGAACTCATAAAACAAGTCTCCAGGACTAAACATGTCTAATAATAAGCTTGCAAGCCTTCAGGTTTCTGACAAAAGCCAGGCCGCAGAATCTCATATTCAGCCGTGCCAGGAAAAAAAAAAACTTCTTCTGATTCTTAATATAATCACTTTGAACCCACTTTAAAATAACCTTAAATGCAATTGCAGGCCATTGTGTTAATCTTCTGTGGCTTATGCATAAAAAATTTCTCACCAAGTACAAAAAAAGACTTGCTGTAATTAAACGGAAAAGCAAGATGGTTCCTTTCAGTGTCAAAAAAAAGGAGCCATGTGTGCTCAGGTAGATGCTTTCATCAGAGCCTGGTGTCTTCACTAAACAGGATGCATGCATGTGGCTTTGGTATCTGAATAATAAAATGACTATATTTTCTGGACCTATATTGAACTTCTACACTCACCAGAGAACAATTTGTTGAAACAGTTATGCTTCTGTGCGTTTGTTCATGTAAACTGAGCTAAACAAATAAATACGACCACGGCGGGGCACGTCAATCAAACTAACTTGGTTCTGGCTCCCACTTTCTCTCTCTTTCTCTCTCAAACCTCCACACATGCTCCCCTATGGGCTCTGCGCCCAGTGCCTGACCTTAGTAAATACGTGGCTAATTTGAAGCATGTGGCGGTAAATTGGAAACACTGAGCTTTTAAAACTGCAGACTTTTCTTTTGCACATGCTAATTCCTCCCAGGAGATCCCATCAGATGAAATGACCCAAAACATGTCAATGATAGGGCGACATTAAGGCCCAGAGGGTGAAGGGTGGTGGGTGGGGGGTTTTGAAAGGTGGACAAAGAGCGGCTGAGGACTGAAGATTGAGTTAAAGAGGGTGTGTTTAAAGGGGGAAAATTCATTCAAGTTATCCCGTTATCCCTCCCTCTTTATTTGTCACTCATTCTAATGCACACACACACGCACGCAAACACAACCTCCCACGCACAGGTGGAAATTCTTAGTGCTATGCCTCCTGTTCAGGGGAGAGCTGCATGATCCGTATAGGACAACAGGTGCATTCAAGGCAGGAGTGCACATGCGCACGTGTGTGCGCGTCTGCATTGACGTGTGTGTGTCCGTGCACGTGTTCACACTACAACTCTTTATTTTGAGAAGTGCAGGGAAACAGAGAGTGTGAGCTGTTGGCTGGGCTCCCCATCTCACTCTGGGTGGACGCTGTGCCCAGCCTCCTCAACACTGAAAAAAATGTCCACCCCGTTTAGTCATTTTCTCACCATTGTTCCTCACCATTAAATGGATTCCCTATTTCTTTAAAACATGTATAAAAAAAAAAAAGTGGGGGGGTAGGGCTCCAGACCTGTCAGTATTTACCAAAACAGGTCAATGCATTGGGTGCTTGTTTTTTATGACAAGGGGAAAAAAGGATTAAAATATTTTGGCAACATGCACTGTTTTGCACGTTAATCAGCACATTCACTCTAGTTTTGATAAAAACTACAGAATCACAACAGGATTACTTGTTGTCGACACTGCAACACACAACTTGAGAGAGAAAATTATTCACGTTAGTTTACTCTGATAATTAGACCACAGTCATGCTGGCATCTCTGATATGGCAGGAAGGAAAATGATAACACCATTATATATTCACATTAACAATGCTGGCAGGTCTAAGATGTTTATTGTCATAGTTTATTTTGTTAGTATGCTAACACTGATGCATTGTTGTATTTGGCTATTCAAATATAGAGTTATTTACCATGGCAATGTTACATAAGAAGATGTATAATCAGAGTTTTTATTATCTGTCTTGAGGGGCATGGGAGTGAGCACCAGGTTACATTTCACTCACATGCTTTCTATAAAAAAGAAAAAATTAATGCATATCCAGACATGCCTTAAACCTGCATTATTTCTAATAACCAGCAGGGGTCACTCCTTTGGTTGAAAAAAAAAATCCCTGGTTGCATACAAGTTTCGGAGAAAACATGCCTTTTGCTCATTTGTTCTACAACCTTACTAAATGTTTTTTTAATTGGTTTATGACTTCAATTGCTTTTTTCAAGTCAAATTTAAATACAGCATAATATTCATGTTGTAAATTTGGTACCACTGCAAGTAAAATGGACAATAGGGCAGACCTCGTGATTGACAAGGTGCTATGAGGTTGCTATGGGTCCTCAGTCAGTGGCACTCCATGACTGGTCTCATCTTGTTTCAAAACACCAAGCCAGCAATGACCAAACTGCTCAAAAGTCAAGGCTTCAAAATGGGACTTCACAAACCAGTGACGTTACAGTGGCTACATCTTTTATATACAGTCTATGATTAAATAGCATCTATTAGCTGTTTTACTAATGGTCATCTATGTGGCTTCACAAGAGGGAACTTTAGGGATCACCAGTTGTTAATTTACATTTTCTGAGAGCTGTGAATTTTGATTGAAGATTATCATCCTATGCAACCATTAAAAACTGAATATGTTACATAAATATAAAAAAAATACTGCACTTGACACTTCAGGTCTTGAAGGGGAAAATTTTTTGCAGTAAATACCCTCCCTCTATGCTTGGCACAAAAATGAAGGCCCTAGTTTTCCAGCAATCTGGAGGATCTCTTTCCCGCCTCATGTCCACAAACAAGCTTCCTTGTTGGACTAAATTTAGCCTTGGTCCCCTCTGGAGGCTGGAGCAGGTGGAGGTGACGGGGGCCTTGGCCTATTCTCACAAGACAGACGGGTGAACGCCATGACCAAATCCCCGGACCTCACAACCCAGTTATAGGTTATAGGGCTGATAACGAAATCCCCCACCTCAGCACATATACAAACCTCTAAAAAGGAGACTGTTATTGCCTCAAACTGATGGTTACAATCTGTGCCACGCCATGTAACAATCCCCAGCTGAAAACAACAGATTTCACTGCCAGACTGTAAAACCACTTATCAAAACTCTTCCGCACCACCACATGAAAACCTCTAACTATGCCTCAATATTTTGAGACTTGCAACATGTAATTTGAGACCAGCTTTTGCGGACAGAAAGTCTCCAAAGTTCCTTATTGTCCTCTCTATAGAAGACAAGAGACACCAAAAAAAAAAAAAATGCAGCAACTTCACCTTTCTGTCAGATAACTAGAATATCTAACACTACACAGGATGTCTATGCCTATCGTGTCTTATTTCAGAAACTTGCTGATCCCCACATTGCTGCCCCATTCGCCAGGATGACATCATTGGCTCAGAGTGCCAACTGTGCTCAATAAAGAGCAGGCGTGTTTCAGTGTGGGAGTGCCTCTGCTGCTCTGAGACTTGTATGAAAGATGTGAGTGAGAAGATCTTCGTGCTAAATTAGTCAAGGCAAAAAATTTGAGTGTGTTGCTTGTCACCCTGTCATTGTAAAATTAAATTAGAAAGGTCAACTGCTGCATGGTGATACCATTTATTGTAAAACAGCTTGCAGTGCTGACATACTGTATGTAATAGATGTATTTGTAATTTGTGGGGATTAAAGATAACAGTAGTTCAAGGCAGTCTTCAGTGAAAAATTACAGCATCAGTCCATTAGACAAGCCCCCAAAAAATATAGTTACAGTCCGATAACAGGCTTTTGGCAGAAGTAGGCAGTCATAGACTGTATATAAAAGATGAACATACCCACTGTGATGTCATCTATTGGCTAGTGAACACTTTGTGAATATTCTGAAGCTCAGTGTTAAGGGCTCAGTTACCCGCTAATGCTATCAAGCTTAGTTGGTGCCCAACTTTATGCATCGCACAGGCACATTTAGTGTGCCAAGTAAAAACAAAAGACCAAAATTTCACTGACCAAAACCAATGCACAGTCTTTCTGGGCAGGCTGTAAGTACAATTAACTACACAAAGAGGCACCAACACCACAAACACAAGAGGCCAATTTGATGAAGTTGAAGCCTAGCAGACAGCTAGCAATACAGCTACACCGCTAACAACTTTAAGCCTTAATGCAATAGAAACAGGTGAGTTAAAAAAAAATGACCATGCATACTGCTGCCATGAAGGGGAAAATAAGCTAAAGAGACCAAACAAAAGGTTTAATACCACACTGTAAACCTTTTTGGACATTGATATTAAGATACAAAATCTCCTTTGAAAGGAGGTTGAGGTGTATGGAAGGGTCAACGAAACATCTAACACAGGAGACACAAGGTTTCCTAACTATTAGTAAAATCCAAATAAAAAGCTGTCAGAAACAAGAAATTGTGGTTTGCAGGACTGTTTCATGTTAGAACTATCACACTGCATTTCAACACATGCATTTTTTATATATCATACTGAACAAAGAAGATCCATTGTGTTAATTTGTTAGCATTAGGTGTTACGTGTTGGTAGGTGGATTTTGTTACCTGGGTCACACTTCAACTAGCTGTTTCCTCTTGCTTCCAATCTTGGAAACAGAGGAGCTAAGCTAACTGGCTGCTGGCTGCAACCCATTATTAGGGCCCGAGCACGAACTGTGCGAAGGCCCTATTGTAATTGCTTTGTTTATTATTTTTATTATTTTTTTTATTTTTATTATTATTCAGGCAAATGAATTGGCTTTTTGGGGGCTTTATCATATTTTTATTATTATTCAGGCAAATGAATTGGCTTTTTGGGGGCTTTATCATATTCAAAAACTCATGAAACTTTGCACATGCATCACACCTGGTGAAAATTTAAGTATTTTAATGGGCTCGGGCAAGGGCGCGCCCAAATGGCTCGCTAGCGCCCCCTAAACTGGAGCCCCACCGCTGTGTTTCACGTACATGAATGAAACTTCATACACATGTATATCATGTCCAGGCGCACAAAAAATCCTCTTGGAGCCATGCCCTAAACCCAACAGGAAGTCCGCCATTTTGAATTAATTATGCAAATTTGGCGATTTGCAGCCCTCACACTTTCTCTAATAACTCAGAGGTTTTAGACGTTATCATCTTCATATTTGGTTTGTCTAACCTACACCCCCAGGGGAATCTAAATCTCGAAAATGGTGAGTTTTTGCCAAGGGGGAGGGGTCCTTATGCCCCTTTGACCTTTGATCATTCGCCATGAAAATTTGATTGCCTCTCATTCATACCTACATGATCCAATGTGCATCAAACTTCTCCAGTAGGATGAGGGTGCCCCCCTGAACACATACATATGACAATATTTAATATCAGTCGCAGCGCCACCTAGTGGGAACAGGAAATGTCATATTTTACACTTGGAGGTCCAGCTCCAAGGTGGTTTAGCAGAACCATCTCAAATTTCACCTGGAAAGCCTTAAGAAGTTGGACTTACTGTGTTTTCAAAACTGTGAGTTTTTGACAAAAGGGCGTGACCCTTATGGGACGGCAAAGTTCGATGATTCGCCATGAACACAAAAATGGCTGTAACTCAAAGCCAACTTGCCCAATCTGGCTCAAACTTCAGTGGTGTGATAAGCATGCTGCCCTGAACACACTCATATGCATAAAGTCCATAAACGTTAGAGCGCCGCCTAGTGGCAGCTCGGAATATCTTAAAATAGCAAGTTTTTTGAGTAGCCCCGGAGCTACGTTTTCTCCACATGTATGAAAATGTACATGCTCGTGTAACATACTAAGACGTACAAAAAAGTCTCTTGGACCCATACCCCAAACCCTACAGGAAGTCGGCCATCTTCAATTGAAGGTGTCAATTTTTGCGATTTCCACGCCTGCTATTTGAACGAACTTGTCCTAGGGCATTTCACCCAGTGACACCAAATTGGCTCCAGATCATCTACACAAGTAGCCCATCAAAAGTTATTCAGGGTTTTGTAGAATATTGAACGGTGTTGCCATGGCAACCCTCTGAATTTGGACTTTTTTCAATTTCAAATTCACAGAGATTCTAAACATCAGCCCCTGGGCTGTGCTTTCTCTATGTACCTGAAAATGTGCCTGCTGATGTAAAATGCTAACATCTACAAAAAAGTCTCTTGGACCGATAGCCGAAACACAACAGGAAGTCAGCCACGTTCACTTTAAAGTGTCATTTTTGCAGCATTTTTCGCCTTTTCCAGGCCTTTTTGCCTCAACTCCTCCTAGGGCATTTGACCCAGTGAGACCAAAATGGCTCCAGATCATCCACACAAGTAGCCCATCAAAAGATATTCATGATTTTGTAGAATATTGAACGGTGTTGCCGTAGCAACCCTCTGAATTTGGACTTTTTTTCCATTTCAGGCCCAGATAGGTTCTAAACATCAGCCCCAGGGCAGTGCTTGGTCTGTGTACCTGAAATCGTGCATGCTGAAGTAACATCCTAAGACGTACAAAAAAGTCTCTTGGACCGATAGCCGAAATCCAACAGGAAGCCTGACATGTTCTAATTAAGGTTTCATTTTTGCAGCATTTCTCATATTTTTCAGGCCTGCTATTTGAATCATCTTCTACTACAGCTTTTCATCCAGTCACACCAAAATGGCTCCAGATCATCTACACAAGTAGCCCATCAAAAGATATTCATGGTTTTGTAGAATATTGAACGGTGTTGCCGTAGCAACCCTCTAAATGTGGGATTTCACTCATATACCACAGTGCACCAAATTGTTACATCTCTGACATACATTGTCCGATGTGCCTCAAACTTCACAGGCTTAATGGGAGGGTAAGGGAGACTGGACACACCCCTCTATCAGCTTTGTTTCACACTCATAACGCCACCTAGTGGCAACAGGAAATCAGTAGGACACTGATACTCATCATCCTATGGTCATTACAGTTTCATTGATGGCTGCAGGCATTACATAGAGCATTGTGACATATTAATTAGTGGGCACTCACCGACGCCACCTAGTGGAAGCGGGAGACGATCGACGCGAAGTACGGCTAGCCTGCTGAGCCGTCAGCAGCCGGGTGAGCCAGCTACTCTCTCGTCTGCGAGAACCTCCGAGCGCGGTTCGGCTGGAGCGTGCCACGGGTCGACGCGCGGCTTGGCTGGAGCGCGCCAGGGGTCGACGCGCGCCGGGTGCGAGGGCCCGCTCATCGCCGCTTGCGGCTTTAATTTAATATTAGGTTACAAATTAACTCTCAGCAGGAAGCAAAGACTCATGTTTTACAAAATGTTGAATGATTCCTTTTTATCTCATTTGTTTACTGGAATTTTTAGCCCAGACTGTGAAGTCTTATATATAACCGTGTTAACAATAGACAATAGGGCCAAAAACGAATTCACACAGACTGTGGCACTCCCCAGTCTACGTGTTTTTTATCTTAATGACAGTTTGTGCATGGGCTTTGTGGTGTTATAGTAGGAGCAATATTGTGTAATTAAACTGACTTGCCCCTCAGAGCCCATCCACTCCCTCCACACCACTTTCTCTGCCCTCAGATCACACCACTACTACTTTAAAGACTACCTCGCCTCCTTCTTGTGTGTGTGTGTGTGTGTGTGTGTGTGTGTGTTTCTGGCTTCCTGGCAGTCTGTCTCTCTCATTCTCCTTGCCCTGCCTTCTGCCTTGTGCTAGCACGGCAGTTTGGTATAGCGGGTGTGTGTCAAACAGCACCTTCCCTCTGAGAAAAGAAGCAGAGGGAGGGCTGCAGGAGGAGTGGGGTGTGTGTGTGTGTGTGTGTGTGTGTGTGGCGGGGGGGGGGGGGGGGGGGGGGGGGGTGCACACACACTCATACACATAGCACAAACACACACATACACTGCATGGTGATGTCATCTAAAATGACATCATCCCATGGAGGGGAGCCAAGGGACCTGATGGGTTAGCATCCTCCAGTGAGTTAAAGGGAGAGAGCTGGAAAGAAGCAGAGAGAGAGAGAGAGAGACAGAGAGAGATAGAGACTTGTAAATAAAGAGAAAGACAAACAGGAATGGATGCTGTAATAGACATTATCACAGTGATGTGAATTTCCCTTTGTCTGCAACAAGACTGCTTCTTGTTATTGTTCAGTCTAAAAGAGAGACAGCCACGCGTCTCTCTTTTAGGAATACTTGCTTCATTTCCATTTGCAGGTGTTATCGTCCTGAGGGAAGTATGCATGAGCGCTGCTAAAGTGCAGCTTGAGTGCAAGCGAATCAATACCAGAAAGCTAATACAAACACACACATAAATACATAACACACACAAGCCCCATACATTGCAGAAGTACACATACAGTAAATCAACACACGCTGCATGTGTGACAGTATGCTCACATGTGTACACATGGACTCGGGCTCACAAATAAACACGGTCTTGTCACACATTGGGTTCTTGGTAGGGACACCTGTGTCTCTGCGTCTTTCCATTGTTGTCCACTTGGCTGTGCTGTGCTCCACACTGTGCTCCCACACTGTGCTCCCAGCATGTCCGCCATCTGAAACCAGACACCTATGGACCAGCATCCTGCTGGAGTGATACAACTCTCCATCTCTTGAGCCACTGCCGATGCTAGGGATGTTCCACTGGACACACACTGACGCTTTTAATCTACGGCTTGCCAATTATTTGTTAGCAAAGTTGTTATTAAAACACTTTTTTTTCTGCTCATTTCTTTTGAACCACACTGTGTTTACTTTTAAGAGAGTATCAATAGATAAAGGCTTGAGTTTCTAAGACATGGTGATTCAATTTTCCTTATCACTCACTGCTGTCAGAGGGAAACTGACTCAACAGTATAAATAGAGAGGCATGTAGTGTGGAACAGAGACGAGCAGGGATGAGAGATGGGAAGGGAATGAGGGAGGGCTCATCGTGATGTGAGGGTGTGAGTCCACACAATGGCAGAGAAAATTTGGTCAGGGATTATCAAACAAAATAACTGACAAAGATGAAATTGTAAAATTCTCCTTTTTGCCATGAAGAGCAGCTATTCTTGGCAAGGTTATTACTCACAGCCATGTATCAATAAAGACCAGCAAATGGATACAAGGGCATGCTGGACGCTGGACGGTCTTGTACTTTTTTGAGTCTGGTCACACTGAGTTAAACAGTAAGCGTCACTGCAGTATCTTTAGTTAGCTTAACATGTTACACTAGGAACAGAGAAGAGGAAGCAGACACGGTTAGTGATTACTTCCCCTTTAAGTCCTTTCGTGCTGCGTGGAATGACTACTTGCATGCCATCCTGAGCCTCACTGTATTATACTGAGCATAATATATGAACAACACTCTAATCTCTCGCACACAACATGCTTAAACATAATTCCACTTTTGGGGTCAACGAGTTTATGGAAATGTAAATCTTTGCTTCAATGGGCATGTTTTGCAGTGCCATCCCCATTCCACGCACGCAGCCTATTTTTTTTCTTATTTGGTGTGCCCGTACCCGGTCCACTCACCATCCACTCTTTCCTACCTTCTTTCTTTTCTCCGCAGTATTGGTATGGCAACATTGGCAAAGGCACACTCCTACTCTTTTCCGATCTTAGTCATAGGCCTCACTCATGAGGCACCAGCTGAAGTCCTCCAACAGTTGATATGTTTGGTCACTTCCGTGTGTTTTTCCTCTGTGCCTTTATCAATCTTGCGCACACAAACACTGCTGCACAAATGCAAATGGTGCCCGAGCCCTGCACCTGAGTGAGAATAAAGAGGAAACACGATTCACTTTAGGGTCATTTCAGCCGTCTTGTCAGGTGAGTTACTTTTGCATGCATTTGAGTAATACTGGGCATATACTCTTGCAGTTACACAATTTTTGTTATGCTTCTCTAGGGTCTAAGTTATCTGTTGATTCACATTGTGTTGATCGGCTGAGAAGAATAGGACACGGAACTCAACACCCCTACCAGCTCTCACTAACCCAGTACTCTGAATATGGGACACATTGAGGGTCTAACATGTGTTCCACTTCCTGTCAGCTTGTGTCACATTATGCTTTTTCTATTACATAACCCTCTTTTAAGTAAAAGACACATCTGTAAATTTTCAGCCTTGGCTGGCTGAAAATTTCACAATGTGTGCATTTTTGGCCACATTCGCAGCCACACAGCTATACAATCGGTAACCCCGTGCACCAAAAACACATACAACATATTTAAGCTATCTTTGTTTTTGGTACTCATGATCCCTTATGTCATATATCACACTCGTGCTTATTTGGCATTTGTTGGAAATATGAGTTCTTTTTGTAACAAGCACATTTAGTTAATTTTTGTGTTCAGCTCTCAAATTAATCTTATTTTGTATTAAATTCTTACTCTTGTGGTGGAGTGTGTACCTGTGCCAGAGAGTCCATGAGCTGTACAACTGGGAAAAAAAGCAGCACTAATAAATACAGGAAGTGCTGACTGGGTCATACTAATTTTTGTTTATGCATTTTAATCTTGAGTTGAGTATTTAGTTATTTTGGGTTTGATTGCTGTTAATTTAAAGGAACTATTAAATTAACTGCTGGTTGTATTTCTTTGTAATTAGTTTGTTAGTGTGTGTTCTGTATGTTTTTGGTTCCTTGTGTGGTTAAGTTGGTCTGGTCGACCAGTATTTAAGTTCCCCTTTGTCTCTTGTTTTATTTGGTCGGTTCTGGTCACTTGATGAGTCCTGTTGAGCAGTTAGTTTGTCGTGTTACTTTGATATCTTACACCGGTCTTACAAATGGAGTTTAGTTCTGTTGGTTTGTCCTCTTTTAATGGCTCAGAACTGTAATTTGATTCTTTGGAAATTGAAAATTGCATTTTTGGGTCAAATAAAAACCAGTTTGTTTCAAATGCTGTGCTCCTTGTGCCAGTTCAGTCCCTCGCAGTATGTAACAATATTGAATTACACTTCATCTGTCCTTGAATTCAATTTCCTTCTCACAACTATGATAAAGTTGTTTCAGTCAAAGCTTGAACTACAAATAAACTCTGCTACATGACCTTTGTTTTAGCAGTTCTTTGGGGACTGCATATATGTTCTGATATTAAGATTTTACTGGTGGCTTTTAAAGCACAGTGACTTCAGCTGGGGGAGAGGGAGTAGTTACGGGGCCTGATGTGCATGTAAGTACTGTAAGATGGGTTTGTAAAAACTCCTTTTAAAGGAGCTGAAAACAGTGCAATCATTGTAAGTTGTCTCCAGATTCTGCAAAACTTCAACAAAAGGACGCATTTTCATAGAATTTTAAAATCCTAGTTTATAATGAACATATCACTGTTATTGTACAGCACTTTATTCTGTTGAATTCTTGGATTTCATTTCATTTTGAGTTTTTAATATTTACTTACATTAATATAGTTAAAAAAATAATTTAAATCCAGTCAAGTCATTCATAAGCTAGACATTTATATATTTATATATGCTCTACAGTTTTATATTAAGGCACAGACTGACTGTTACTGCACACGGCACATCTCTGAATGTAAGTTGCAATGGAGACAAAAAGATGGAGAAACAATTGAGAGACTTTCAAACTTAGGCAAATTGCCAATAAAAAAAACATACTTGGAGGGGTCCGGTGGAGGGCACGCTCTCGACTAAATGACCAACCGTTTATTTAAGGGGACAAATAGGTCAAACACTCTCTAATTATCCCTCAATCGAAGGCAAGGTTTTTCTCCTTTTTTCCCTCCTTTTCTTTCCTGTGTGTGAGAGAGCAGCATCGTTCCAACTCACCAACCAGCGGTCTCTGTTGACCTAGTTCTGCTCTGGACACAGGGTGCTGTAGAAGGGCCAGGCCTCACCCTCTGTCTCCACTCTGGGCCCGTAGAAACACACACACACACACACACAGCCCGGGACACGAGCATAGTGAGAGGGAGAGAAGGTATCTGCACTCCCATCCATAACCTCTCTGACATTTTATCCATCAGGTTAATTGAGTGAACATCATTGATCTTGGATGTGTCCCCAGCTGACAAGTATACTACTGACAGAGTGACAGTAGTGTTTGCATGCTGGCAGTGCATTTTCAGTTTATATGAAATGAGTGTTGATGAGATCTTTGGTGTCTATATATCGCTTTATATCTTTTAAGAAAATCCCAGTCACTCTGAAGCCATCAGACCAGCACTTTGACTAAACTGAGGACTAAATTTGAGTTGGGGCTAATATTGATCTCCTGTTTACACGTGTTTACACGTGTAAACAGATTGTTTAAGAGAGGTTTGACATGTCCACTGGCTGCATAAGTAACGATCTGAGAACGTCTTCACAGCTTCTCGGCTGAAACGCTGAGAAGCTGATCTCGCTCCCAAACGCACACCACACAAACAAACACACAAACAGAAAATGGCTCATGTGTTTTTCGTTTTGAGTCATATAGATTCCTCCCACACAATATGACTTTTCTGTTGCTGCTCATATTCTAAATATCTAAACTGAGTCAAACAAAAGGTGTGATCTTTTAACTGCCCTACTCTTGCGCAATTGGATGCGCTCCTTTAATGCGCTTGGTCATGTTTTCCTATTTTTTAAAAATGCTTCAGATAAATAATAGATTGCAATGTGAAAACGGGGACATTTTGAAAACAAGGGTTACAAAGTGCAAAATTTGGACCCAGAGGGTTTATCTTTGGTTGCTTTTCCACTTCTTTATAAACACTTTCCGGCTGCGGATGCACATCATCAGTAAGTTAGGCAGCCTTTGTGCCCCGTGTTTCTGTCTCTTAAATTCAGAATTTAAGACCAAAAATTTGAACGAAACAAACTGGTGATTAAAAGCAGGTATATGACGCCTCTCTTCGCCAGACTTTGTGGAAGGAGTTGACGCATTTTGATCGGACTGGAGTTGATCGCAAAGCATCAAACATGCCTTTTACGCGCATCATTCTTTGCTTTGTTTCAGCGGGTCAGTGATCGAGTTTTAAAGCAGAAAGCAAAAAAAGAGAGAGAGAGAGAGCTCAAGCCTACACAAACTGTCTTGAGCAACACGTGCGTTTGTTCAGAAGAACCTGTGTAGTTCTCGCCTGATTTAAAAGTCAAAACTGTGAAAAGAAAAAAAAATCTCTCCACAAATATCACAAATATTTTGGCGCTCTTTTTGCAGTCTTTTACTTCATCGATGACCTTTAAGTGGAACCGCAGCCTGTCAGATAATTGTGCATGATTACTGTGTCTTCTTTGCATTCTGACTCTGCATCAGCCCACACATCGGGCAAATATTCAAATACTGCTGCATAACTGTGAGCGTGACACTCCCAAACACACACAGACACACACAGGCGCAGAGAGAGCAAGCGCCTTAACAATTCTTCACTATCAGCTAATCACTTCAATTTGCGCACGGGACGCAGCAACCTAAAGTTCTACACTGTCAGCATGTGTAAATTACAGCAAATGCAGGCGGCAAAAAATTGTATTTTTTTGTGTGTATTGAGGTTTTGCACCCCCCAGCCCCCCACCCCCACCCCAAGGCATCTTGGTTTAACTGCAGTTCGTCTTTTAAAAGAATATATTACTGTTAAGCTGAGTGTTTATAGGCTGTATAACATCTCCTCTTGACATCTTATTAATTTTAATATTTGCAGCTGATCGAAAGGTGGTGATATAATTGATGAGTGTTTAATGTACTTTTTTTTTTCTTTTTCTTGAAGAAAAACGAGTCATTCCCTGTTTCAGGTATTCACAATCATCCGAAACTATCCGGGCATTTCATCTAGTTAAACTCGCTGCTTAAATATTCATAGTTATCCCAGCACACTTTTCACATTACATACTGCAAACGAGCTGCGCTAATGCTCATTAACTCCACTGACAAGAGAGTAACAATATGTTGTGGGTGTAAAGCAAACAAATAAAGCTTAATCTACACATTTATTTTTTTCTTTTTGCTGCATGTTTGTTATACTGTTTGCCCTTTCCAACAACATGAGCTTGCAGCCCGTTTCTTAGGCAGTAAAAGATGACACGTGGGGCATACGAGCTGTACAGCTGCAGGTGTCCACCTGTCAGACACACAATAACAAGCAAAAATCAAATGTTCTTCTGAACTTGCATTGCATTGTTTAAGATGTGCTAAGCTCACCTTTTATTTCTGGGTGCATGGCCCATTGTTAATTGAACGGAATTAATTTCTCGGCTACAGCGTGAATAACTTTTTCAATGTGCGCTTCTGATAACAAGCAGGACGTTTTAGTCAAACAACGTGTGTGGTGGGTCCCCCACCACCACTCCTCTTTTCATATCTACACAATGAAAGTCATCCATGAGCTGTGGACTTTAGCGCAAAAGTAACATTTTATCCCACAAATAAGATCTGTTTCAAACTTCGGTTCTTGTATCATCATCAGGATTTTACGCACATCAGATCTTCCCAGGTTAGTTCGTCTGTTTGACTAGTGCTTCTGATCCAAACTAACCTAATCACACGGTCTTCACAGTCTGTGAGGTCATGGGTTTATTGTGGTGTTTCCTTTTGCAAATCATGTCACGGGCCTGCATTTTGACGCTACGCTTGTTTACCAGCGAAAATTCAGCTTCAAAGGAGCTTTATGAAGCCATAACGTACAGAGCAGGCCTCAAACTACAGGCCTATTGTGCACTAGGAATATCTTTATGCGTTTCACAAATGTTCTTTTGTTGTGATAAAGTTGTCGCACTTATCAGAGATGCATTTTTTTTTCTTCAAGGTTGTTTTTTTTGTTTTGTTTTGTTTTGTTTTTTTAAAGAAAGAAATCATCCGCAACCTTTGAAATTTACTTCCTCTTCACTGAACTCTGCAGCGTTTTACTTCTGTCGTACCAACCACTTTGTCACAGCCTCTCGCGCTGTCAGGTCAACGTATTTTCAAGGACGTTTAGGATCTGAAGGCAGCGGCTGATTTGGTGTTGATGTACAAATGATTCAAACGGTCTCTCTCAAGCATATGCTGCTATGGCCGTCAGGCTGGAGGAAGAGAAGGGCGTCTTGATGGTGACTTCACTGACACCAACAACTTCCTGACGCAACGCTACTGTAACAGCGGCGGGGAAAACAGCTCACCTTTTCATCCGATGAACCAACATGATCCTATTTCTGCATAGTAAGCCGTCTCAGCTGCCTTTCTCCTCTCCGTTCCAGGAATAGTGGCGGGTTCGCTGCACCAACGAGTAGTCTGCTCATGCTTAAATTTTTTACATGATACAAAGTGCCATACGTTACACCGTACTTGTTGCATTGCTTTGCGATCCCCTTTGTGTTGGAGAACAGGAAATCGGATTACCTGGGCTGCAAGTGTGTCCAAAAATTCTGCTTCAATCTTTTTCTTTGCATCGAGAAAGTGAACTTTTCTATAATCTGTGACAGAAAATAACACATCAGGGAGACAAATGGTGGCTGGGATTTTTTGCTCAAATGCAGTCCAACGTTTATGCTGAAGGAAAGCTGAATTCGTTTGACAGCACAGTTATTTTTTTAGTGGAAGGAAACTGGACGACTCCTACTCCTTGCTGGGGGTAACGCGTTACTGAGCAACGCGTTACCGCCCTACACTGTCCGGAAACTAGTTTGAAGTTGAAAGGCGTGTAGGCTGCACGCGTTCTCCGTTTGAAGACTGTGGCTCGGCGAAGTAACAAAGAGAAAGCCCGTAGTTGCTGTGCAGCTCTGTTAAAGAAACTCGGTTTATCGAGACGGACTGTGCAAATGCACCCGTTCCTCTACACGCACACGGGCGCACCGACCTGTAGTAGCCTGATCTTGGATAGCCTATCGGACCTGGGCACCGTGTACTGTGTACTGTCTGCTTCACTTTGAAGAGATGCTGGTCGTCCCAGACACGTGAGCTGAGCTGTTGAGACGACTTTATCGCGGATTTGGATGAGGGGTTTTCTGTGCGTTAATGGCCAGGCGTGCGAACTAGGCTACGGTGCGCTCAGATGTTTTTTTTTTTTCTTTCTCTCCCTCGGTCGCTCTGTGTATCCACCGCTCCGCCTCCCCCTTTTCGCAACATTGACGCAACCAAAAATACTGGAACAAAAGAAACAACTTCCTTGAAGCTTTGCTGAAACTGCACTTACTCGGTGAATAGAAGGTTGTTGTCAACTTGCCTGGATGAAAATGTCGATGTGAGGGTGTCACCAGTGGCCGGCTGGCAACGAGAGAGATGCAGTCGATCGCTCCGAAACGCGCCCAGGCTATCCAGTAAGTGCCATTAAACACTCAGTGGAGTAATTTCAACTTTTGCTGTGTGACCTCTCGACTAGTTGAGTTTGCTGTACGCTGTCAGTCACCACAAAAATAAGAGTCGTTTTGGTCGATTCTCTGCGACGCCGGACACAAAGTAAAGTCTCTTTGAGGTAGTGCTGTCGACCTGACGAGGTAGAGTATAGGTTCTATATTGTGGCAGATGTCGTCGCGCATGCTGTTTTCAAAATGACAAGTTTATAGCCTTCTCCTTTTTAACAATTTCGCTTTTACGAGCCAAATGACAACAAGGCTTTAACTACACTGCTGTCAACCAAAAAAAACCGTCAAATGTGAACGAGACATCAGTTTGTTTGAGGCAAATGTGGAAAAAACACTATTAGAAATAGGCTGTGCACTGGCAAGTCTTCAACACAGACTACCAGTTTATTATTGTTATTCATGCAGCAGCCTTGAGCTGTCGCCGGTTGCACGAAGATCCCGGTGATCTTCAAACATGTCCACAACAGAGCAGCAGTGCGAGTGTTTTTATTAAATAGATTTGCTGTCGCCATTTCAGATGATGTGTCTAACTTTGCTTTTAAAGGTTCGGTCCGCAGTTTGGGCGGACGATCACTCCGCTTTTGTCGCGTCGCTGTTTTTACTGCATGAACAAAGGACTGGATGGAGTAGTCGGCTCGGCACAGAGCGTCGGTGGAGAGCAGGCGGGCTGTTTACAATAATAACACGATCGCGATGACGTCACGCAGACTGACAGCGGCCTCGGCCAGTGCGGAGGTCGCGTAGCCATCAGCAACACGCTATATTTGGAAAGCGGTTACATCATCGAGATACAACAGTGGACTGTGGAGGGAGGGACTTCCGCAGGAATTCTCAATTTGTAGTCCAGAAGCAAGACAATGAATAGGCCCACATCAGTTGTGTCTTTGGAGGGCGAGAGCTAATTATTTTAGACCTATTCTGCATTTCCATAACCAGCTCACACGCTCATATATCTAAAATGCTGTGAGAAGTGCCTGAGACACTCTTTATGACCGAGGTATTACAATACCAGTAGGGTCAGGTAACATATAATTGAATCTTAACATCTCAGTGGAAAATGCGAGGAGGCTATCTCCCATCAGCATACTTCCAGGTTATAGACTAAAATTGTTTGGTTTGGGGGAGGTTTGTGAGGCTGATGTTGAATTTACATTCGTGCATAACATTTCCCAGCCTACTCAGAAATGTTTACTCCCCCAACACAGTAAGTAATGATTCTCTACTAGTAGAATTGCTATGACGCCTGCATCATTTTAGCAGTTGTTAAATCACCTTAAATGTACGCATTTGTTCAAATGCAACATTTACATTCATATAAAGTTTACAGCACTCACAAAGCTGCAGAAAAAGAGAACATGCACCCCAAATGATGTGCATGAAGTGACTCCAAGTGGGCTGAATACAGGAACTTTGTTGCAATAACACACAAGCTGCTTTGCGGCAGGCAGCATTACTGGTTTCCAC